>NW_028261387.1:80203206-80353563 GCF_051295495.1 Thamnophis sirtalis
CATCTAGTCCAACCCCACTACTTAAACAGAAGACCCTACACCATTTCTGACAGATGACAGTCCAGTTTCTTCTTGAAATTTTCCAGTGATGAAGGTGTTACAACTTCCAAAGGCAACTTCTGTTCCATTGGTTGATTGTTCTCATTGTCAGAAAGTTCCTCCTTATTTCCAGGTTGAATCTCTCCTTGATCAGTTTCCATCCATTATTCTTTGTCTGGCCTTCAGGTGCCTTGGAAAATAGATTGATCCCCTTCCTCTCTGTGACAACCCCTCAAATATTGGAACACTGCTATCATGGCTCCCTTGGTCCTTCTCTTCACTAGACTGCCCAGTTCCTGTACCATTCTTCATATGTTTTAGCCACTGATGTGTTTCAATTTATTTTACTACCGGTTGGTTCTCACGTGCACACTCACATGCTCGTGTGGCACTTCTCCACATGCGCAGGAGCATCTGGGCAGATGGGCGGAGCCTCCCACTGCCACCACTACCGGTTCACCCAATCTGGGGCAAACCAGCAGAAACCCACCTCTGGTTTTAGCCTCCAGTCCCCAATCATCTTTGTTTCTCTTCTCTGCATTCTTTCGAATCCCAACATCTTTTTATAGTGTGGTGACCAAAACTGGATACAGTATTTAGGTGTGGTCTTACCTGGATAGCCAAAGTATATAATCTATTCTCTTGATATAGAGACAAAATGATTGACTGTGTGGGAGTAAACAACATTTAAAGTAAATCACAATCCTTCTACTGTAGGGCATTACAGATGGATACTTACTGAACAGGCAAACATTTCACCTTGTCCTATGCTGCACTTCCCAAGAAGGTTATTTAAAGAGAAACAAGATCCATGGTATATTGCCATTTATGTTTTACAAATCGCGGGCACTTTTGAGCATATGGCTATATGTTTTGCTGTCTCTGCTTTCAGTACAAAATCAAAAGTGTTGGTGATTGGGAGGAATGAGCATAGCTATTAAGTAACTCAGCCTTTCCAGGGTGATTATTAATGACTGATCCCTGTAGTATATTTTAGTGCTTTCTGATCCTATGTAAAAGAGAATCAACCTTTATGGCATGAGGTTTGCATAGTTTGAAAGACAGCTTAAGTTTGCTCTAATGATCATTTTCATAACTGTCTAGAACCAGAATGATATTTTTTTTTACAAATGAAGAACATATTAATTATGGATGATGTTGTGGATGATTTGAATGGCAAGGATGTAGAATAATATACCAGATGTACAAGTGCAAAATTAGGTAGGGAATTATGCTGCTAACACAGAGAATATGAGAAGGCAATGTAAAAATGATCCTGACAGGATAGTAAATAAGTAAATAAGTTTTATTGTGGTAACCATAGGTCACGACAATGCAACAATAAACCCAAAAATCCAATAAGGACATATAACAATAAAATAATAAGAGTGTCATAAAAAGAGAATTAGATACAAAGAGGTCAAAGCAAGAAAAAAACCAAGGCGTTGACAATTTAGACATTTATTTCAAGATGATGACAAAGCAAAAGTAAGAAACTTGACTACTCACACTGGGAAACACATTTGCAGGACAGAAAAGTGCCAGATATGCTTTCATGTGCCAAGGGCAGAAATGGAGTGAGGAACATCTATCTGCATGAAGGACCAATTATTCTATAGATGTTGTCAGGGTTCTAAGTAACACCCCACAACAAAAGAAGACTCTGAGACTTGAGTTTCCTCAAAGTTCCACTTTATTAGAGATGTCATATTGGCACATCTGGGAAAACCTGAATCTGAAAGCTTCCAGGGTTTTCCCACCCAAGTGAAAATTCAAGCCCTTACCCAGGACCCACATGTCCATCACATGGCCCAATCAGTCACTGTCCCAATTGGAGATACCTCCCAGTCCCCTCAGTGAAGGTGCAGGGCAAGATGATCTTGACTCTCTGAGAAAGGAATGATATTTAGACCAGGGATCTCCAGCCATGGCAATTTTAAGACTTCTGGTCTTCAACTCCCAGAATTCCTCAGCCAGCTTTGCTTTTTTCAACTCTGGGAGTTGAAGTCCACAAGTCTTAAAATTGCCAAGGTTGGAGACCCCTGATTTAGACTATATATTCCCCTTACTCCATATAATCCCTCCTTCTATTTTCCCACAGAACAAAATGTGGCAGGCCTGAAGGCCCAATGTAAAAGATGGCTTCCAGGCCTGATATGTAGATATTTTCTTCTATTGGTTTTATAGTTGAAAGAAATTTGGTGTTATTCTGTCCATCGATGCTCTATGAAGCCTTGCTTAATTACAAGGAGCATCTCCTTGACATCCTGCAGTTAAGAAAGAATCCACCCACTTCTTTGTTACCCAGCTAACTGCCGTCCTTGTTACAAAAACTTTCTCCTGATGTTTAGTGAAAATGAGTTTCTTTCCCTTATGGAGAGCAGATCTGGGATGGGAAAGAAATCTAGATAACCACAAAAGAGCAACACAAAGAGAAAAAAATACAGAACACTTTTTTGGATGCAATATATGGTAGCTTTAGCTTTCTGCAACTCCCACCCATTAGTTTTAGATCTAAACTCAGAGGAATGTGTCACCCAGACTCAGGGGTGGGTTCCGGCTTCTGTTACTGCTGGTTTGCTCAGGGATGCACTACAAGTGCATGCGCAGTAGCAAAAAATTGTTTCTGCACATCCTCAGAAACAAAAAACAAGATGGCGGCACCTACTGCGTCACCGATAGAACCGGTTCAGGGGCGTGGCTGGCCGAGTTCCTACCTACTCGACCGAACCGGTCCAAACTAGTAGGAATCCACCTCTGTCCAGGCTGCTTGAGAGATATCAAATGCGCCATTTATTAGAATTTCTTAAAAAATGAGAGCTTTTTCACAGGTTCATCTTCGTCCATGAGCTGCATCCTTTCTTCACTCCGGGAGATGCTCACTCCCTGATTACCTTGTGATGAGACTATTGTAATTGCTTCACATAGGCACATTGAAGATCATCCAGAAGCTACAGCTGGCATTTATAAATGCTACATATAGAATAGCCCCAAGCACACATTCTGGTAGAGAGAGGTTCCCTGAGGATGGGCTCCAGCACAAGTCCAAAAGCTTGGAAGAATAAATCTCTCATAGTGGTGACTGATCCAAATTGGATCCTGCAACATTATCTTGGAACACATTTATTTGCTTCATAATCATAAAGACAGTTTAAAACGAAGTACAATTTCAATACAAATTTCTCTGTCTCCCACCCTGTCTCTATGTCTGTCAATCTATTTGTCTATCTGTCTATCTTTCTATCATCTACCATCTACTTACTGTCTGTCTGTCTGTCTGTCTGTCTGCCTGTCTGCCTGCCTGCCTGCCTGCCTGCCTCCCTCCCTGCCTGCCTCCCTGCCTGCCTGCCTGCCTGCCTGCCTGCCTGCCTGCCTCCCTCCCTGCCTGCCTCCCTGCCTGCCTGCCTGCCTGCCTGCCTGCCTGCCTGCCTGCCTGCCTGCCTGCCTGCCTGCCTGCCTATCTATCTATCTATCTATCTATCTATCTATCTATCTATCTATCTATCTATCTATCTATCTATCTATCTATCATCTATCTATCACTACCTACATCCATCCATCCATCCATCCATCCACCCACTTTTCTTTCTTCTACCATAGAAATAGCAAAAAAGAAAAAAATTATAATCAAAGCTATCAATATAACCATATTTTTGAATATCAAAATAAACATATTTCAATATAACCATATTTTTGAATATTGCTGTTGTTTTGTTTGGGCAGTTGTGTTTTAAATTGTATTTTAATTATATTTTTGATATTTCCTAAGCCTCTCAGATTCTTTTAGCAAATCAAATAACTAAATAATTTTACTTATGCTTTAATTATTGTGATATGTATGGGCTGTTTTATATCCCATTTTCACTTTTTAATAACTGCCCTTATTTATTCTTATATGTTTTAATTGGATTTTGCTTTTGCTTTTCTTACTCAAAGGTTATCTTCCATCCGATCCCCAGAGGAACCCAGGATTAAGGGAATGAAAGAAACCAGCTTTAAAACACTTTCAATGAAACATTTGAGGATTTGGTTTTTAGAAGTTCACCCTCACTGTTTCCTATTTGTTTTCATCCTTTTAAGAATGCTTCTTTATTTAAATAAAGACCAGGGAATTATCAAACACTTCTAAAACCATAATTATTAGGATTTAAAGATTTGTAAATCTATTTTGAATTAGGTATGAATGCACTCAACTGAGTGGCCTGTAGCTAAAATCAACCCCATTCTCAATTAAGTACATTTATTAGGAAATTCAACAGACACAAATAATAAATGATCAGGTCTAATACATATTTATTTAAGATGATTAGGGAACTTGAGGATAAAACATATAAAGAACGGTTGCTGGAACTGGATATGTCTAGTATGAAAAGAAGGATTAGAGATGACATGATAGCAGTTTTCCGAAATCTCAGGGGTTGCCACAAAGAAGAGGGAGTCAAACTATTCTCCAAAGCACCTGAGGGCAGGACAAGAAGCAATGGGTGGAAACTAATCAAGGAGAGAAGCAACTTAGAACTAAGGAGAAATTTCCTGACAGTTAGAACAATTAATCAGTGGGACAACTTGCCTCCAGAAGTTGTAAATGCTCCAACACTGGAAGTTTTTAAGAAGAAGTTGGATAACATTTGTCTGAAGTGGTGTAGGGTTTCCTGCCTAAGCAGGGGGTTGGATTAGAAGACCTCCAAGGTCCCTTTCCAAATTTGTTAAATTATTAATTATTAAATTTAGAAAGGTGCCAACCTATTCAAGAAGACAATTATAGAGCAACTTCAGGAAAGAGAACTGGGCATGAAGCATACAGCAACATCATCAATCTGCATTCAAATAAGGGAAAAAGCCATGCCTGCTATCAAGCTATTTGGGGTTCAAGCAGCCTCCTATGTCAGCATGTTGTCCAATTACCTACACAAGATGCTCTCAAAAATTCCATCATGCCCGCTGGGTCAAATTGTCCCCCCCTGGATTTAAATAACAGATGAGTTCTTTGTTTTGTAAAGAAGAAGAAGAAGAAAAAAAACCCCTTACTTTGGTTGTTCAAAAGCTGCAAGGTAACTGTCAAACATTCTTGCATTATTTCTCTTCTTTGGAAACTTTTCACTAGAGATCAGAGGTGTCTTTTAAACCAAAATTTATAATTTCCTAGCTTTTTTTGTGTGATAATAACCTATCAGGGTGTCATGGGATTGATTAATTCAATGAATTATAATAAAACAGAAGCTGCTGAGGTCTGGTAGCAAACTCTGATTGATATTCAATTATTTTTCACATAAGCATCAATGATCTAAGCAGGCTGTTTTCTGAAGTTGCATATGAAACTGTTTTGTGAAGCAACCATCAAGGAAAATGTCAGGCTAGCTAGTTCTACGTTACTTCTTTCATTACATTAAAATGGATGCAAAAACGGATGCTATTGACTAAAGGAAACGTGTTTCCCTTGGCAGCCGTTGCTCTGATTGATCTCTCATTGTGACATTTGCATCTCTCGTTATGATCGTTACCATTTTGCTTGAAAAGAATGTGTTCGTATAAAGTGATTTGTCACAGGCGCCTGAGAGAAGCTGATTACAACAGTGAGGTGACATCAAAAGCTATTTTATTTCACTGGAAATAATTTGGAAACCTAGCCTAGGAGGTAAGAAGCCCTCTGCATCAATCATAGCACACCTTGAAAACATTTTGCCATCTTTCTAAAATCTCCGGATGTCTAGTCTGCAGGTGACATGATAGCAGTCGTGCAATATTTGAGGAGCTGCTGCAAAGAAGATGGAGGGGGGGTGTCAACAAATTATAGCAATAGCAGTAGCAGTTAGACTTATATACCGCTTCATAGGGCTTTCAGCCCTCTCTAAGTGGTTTACAGAGTCAGCATATTGCCCCCAACAACAATCCGGGTTCTCATTTTACCCACCTCGGAAGGATGGAAGGCTGAGTCAACCCTGAGCCGGTGAGATTTGAACAGCCGAACTGCAGAACTGCAATCAGCTGAAATAGCCTGCAGTGCTGCATTTAACCACTGCGCCACTTTGGCTCATTATCCCAAGCACCAGAAAGCAGAGCAAGAAACAATGGATGGAAACTAATCAAGGAGAGAAGCAACCTAGATCTAAGGAGACATTTCCGAACAGTGGAAACAATCAACCAGTGGAATGGCTTCTCTTCAGAAGTTGTAGGTGCTCCCTCACTGGAGGCCTTTAAGAAGAGACTGGAGAGCGACTCGTCTGGAATGGCAAAACTTTTTCGGCACCAAGTGCTAAAACGGGAGTGCGTGGGGGAGGTCAGAAACCGGAAGAGCAGCTCCCTGGTGTACCCACACAGGAGGGATGGAAACCAGAAGAGCAGTTGAGCTTCCAGGTGCATGTGCACCAGTCACCTGGTCTTCTGGTTCCTGGCGGCATGCATGCGCAAAGACTAGCTGGCTGAAATGTATGTGTGTGCTGGAAACCAGAAGCTCAGCTTCCTAGTGCATGCATGCACTCCAGGGAACACATGCATGTGCACCAGGGAGCACATCCATGTGCACCAGGGAGCTGCTCTTTTAGTTTCTGATGCTCCTGCATGTGTGAAAACCAGCTGGCTGGCATGCATGTGCATGCCGGAACCTGGGAGAGCAACAGGCAACGTCTGGCATGCCCCGAGAGATGGCTCTGTGTGTCACTTCTGGCACATATGCCATAGGTTCACTATCATGGGTATAGGGTCTCCTGCTTGAGCAGGGGATTAGACTAGAAGACTTCCAAAGTCCCTTCCAACTCTGTTATTTTGTTATCTGTTCTGTTATTTATCTAGACTTCTCCATCTGCCAGGGGATTCCCACACGGCATTATTCCTTGGGATTTCAAGGAAGTGTTGCAGACTATTAGAGTGACGATTGCAGATGGGAAGAGAAGTGTTCTTGTCGATCTTTCATAGCTAAATTTTACTAAATATGCCACATTCCATAGACGATGTCAGATTGAGAGAGAAATATAGATAACAGTGCATAAGAGTCCGTCCCCCCGAACAACACTCATTCAAAAGTTTTCCCTACATGTTACTTTAGATTGTGTTATTATATAGTTATTGAAATGAAGGAGGTTCATGCATTGTTCATGTTTCCCACCTGGCTTGTAAATTAAATGAGTCCTTCCCTTCCCTTCCTTTCCTTTCCTCTTCTCCTCTCCTTCCCTTTCCCTCACCTTTCCCCTCCTTTCCTTTCCTCTCCTTTCTTCTCCTTTCCTTTCCTCTCTTTTCCTCTCCTTCCCTTCCCTTCATTTTCCCTTCCTTTCCTCTCATCTCCTCTCCCCCTCCCCTCCCCTCTCCTTTCCCTTTCTTTCTTTTCCTCTCCTCTCCTTTCCTCTTCCCTTCCCTTCTGACCCCTCTCTCCTTTCCTCCACTCTCTCTCCCCCTCCTCTTTGCTTCAGTCCCCTCCCTCCACCCCTCCCCTTTCCGCAATACATAGTTTAGGAAAAGAAAAAAATCCCTATTTTATGAATTACTTCATAAATCTAACATTAGCTTCTAACGGGGCTAATACCATACCTGACATTCAAGAACATTATATTACCGAGCACATTTTATTTTACTCATTTTACTGGGATTCATTATTCTTTCAGCAGTCTCAGAGGCACGTCCTCTAGCAAGGGTTCCTGCTAAACTCAAACGCCTAGCAGGTTAACATGGTCTGTTAGGAACTAAGGGATTCTCCTTGCAGTCCCCCTTGAAATGAACAGGACAAGAGTGAGAAGAGAGAGGGAGAAAATATTCCCTCTAGGATTCGTTAGGCTTTTTGCACAACCATTTTTTTTGAGTGTGCAATGGTTTGGAACCATTGAGTGCAAAGGCGTGCGTAGGAAAGCGAGTGCGCCCAAGTGAGTATCATGCAAATAAAACAGAGAAATGTAAACATTTTCTTAATTTTACAACACACTAATGAACGCGCATGAAGCTACCATAAAATATATTATGTGCAATTTGGCTTGTTAATCTGATACACACCACCTATTTCATGGCTGTAAGTAATCCAACTTCCACATATTCTCTCATATTTTTTCCAGTGGAACATTCTCCAGATGTTTTGGCAACTTGACAGTACAATCACAGAACTTCAAGGCCCTCACTGTGGGTGAATATTTCATGAAGCATAATGCTCCTCATGCTGTGGGATTTTAGTGTCGCCATTTCCTTGGACTCCTGCAGCCTTTAAAACGAGGTTGCTGTTTACTTGCTTTTCTGAATTCTAGAGCATGACATTTGAGATTCTTTCAAACTTTTTTTAAAAAAAGAAAATACATATTATTAAAGTAACCTTCATTGTACAGCTGCCTCTCTCAACAAAAGGCGACTTACGATTGCATGAGTAACCCTGCCTTGCTTGTTTTCAGTTTGATTAAGAGGTCTCTAAAGCCAGTGTTGGCTTTGGAGGATAAACCAGATAGCAACTGCAACCATGTGGGCTGCTTCAGTGCTGTTTTGAAATTACATTGACAGAATCTTGCAAGTATAAACTCTCCCACCCCACACCCCACCCTGTCTTCTTTATAGCCCAAGAAAGTAGGGTGGAGGTGGGATTCAGCTGGTTCAGACCGGTTCAGATGAACCAAATGCTAATTTTACATCTGGTTTGCTGAACCAGTAGTTGCAAGGACTGGCTGGCCCCACCCACATGCCCCACCCCTCCCACCCTGCTCCTCCCAGAAGTCAGTTCAGATGAACCAAATGCTAATTTTACATCTGGTTTGCTGAACCAGTAGTTGAAACGACTGGCTGGCCCCACCTACATGGCCCGCCCCTCCTACCCTACCCCTCCCAGAAGTCTCCATGTGGCCCATTTTGGATGCCAGGTAAGTACAGGGCCCATAAGGAGGCTCTGAGAGGGTGAAAATCACTGCAGTTGTTAAGTTATAACAGGGTTGTTAAACAAATCTGGCTTCCCCCTTGACTTTGCTTAGCACAAGGTCGCAGAAGGTGATCAGATGACTCAAGGACATTGCAACTGTCTCTTTGTTTATTTACTTCTCTTCACCTTTAAATGTGTCATGCAAAGCTGGAAAGTCCATGTCATTTACCCAGTCTGGGGATATCTTATTGTCCTGCCAGAAAGGGCTGCCTTTGCACAAGTCTCTGTAAAAGCAGATTGCATTGCTAGGAGTGCAAGCATGCCGTGTGGCTCCTTGGCCGATTCAGAACACAGATACAGTAAGCAGAACCCTCTTTGCACCAATGTGATATTTCTTAGTATTTCACACCTTCCCTACCGAGACTGCCTTTGTATTTCACACTTACTCTACAGGAATTACCGGGCAAGCAGGAGGCTAAGTTGCCGTGGAGCAGTGCAATCAATTTGCGAGATCTTTTATAGGTTTAAGAGTGTTATGCTCTCAACAGCAGTGTGACATCACTACCTTTAGATGCTGCCGATGATGTTGCGCTGCAAACCTCACCATCAAAGCAAAAAGGAGTCTCTGTTACTGATGGGATAAAACTCACACTTTCAAAACCGTTAGAGCAGTCAGTTAAGGAGAAAAAAGAAATGGAAATCCCTTTTGTCTAGTATAATAATCTACCTCTTGAAAAGAAAATAGATCTGCACTACGCTAGTCCCAAGGCAGTCTCAATACTGCACCTAGTATTTCTAGCAGTTTTTGTCACTCAAAATCTCATAACAGCTTTTCTTCCCTCCAAATTCAATTATTTGCTTGTCTCTATTCATGTGCAGCCTTTTGATGCAGAAAAATTCAAAGACAATTGTCGGATAGCTGGATAAGACTCTCATTTCAGACTGGCCCTTTATATTGAGTTTTCCAAACCTGATACTATCCAGATGGTATCCTGCTAGTCAAATTAATTTTAAATGGCATTTTCATTTAATGAATTTGCAAATTTGTTTACACTTGTAAGAGACAGTCAGTCATTTTTTTCTATGGATTAAAAAGCATTTCTTTGACTTACGGTAAGATCAGATTTTTTGTCCTGCTGCAGCTAGTACAGAAACAGGATGAAAAGTGACCCATTTGCGGGGTAGCAGTTGAACTGAAAATAAATATAAAATCAGGGTAGGCAGCCTGGTGTTCTCTAGGTTTTATGGGGACTTCAATTCACATTAGCTCCAATCAGCCTAACTAGGGCCAAGGGACTGCATGTGTCAGGCTTCCAAGTATTAATCTCATATCAAGCAAAACTCCGAGGCAGTTGAAATCCTCAAAGAATAGTTTTATTGGAAATATCCCATTGGCACAGATCTGGTGAAAACCAACTCTGAAGGTTCTCATGGTTTTCACCTAATTAAAAGAGAAAGTTTTCCCCACAACCCTAAACAATCAGTCATATGGTCCAATCAAGAAGCTATCTAGTTGTCCGGTGACCTCACTCCTCTTTCCACGGCTCAGATGTGAGAACATCCTTAGTTCCCAAGAGCTGCCATTTAGAACTTGAGAATGTTAATGTGGTGCTTACAATTGAGCTAAAACTGAGACAAGAATTCCTAAGATTTCTTTTTAGGAAGACATGTTTTACCTTTTATCATAGCAGAGGCTATTTCTCTGTCTGCCTATCTGCCTGTTTGTCTCCTGCTGTCTGTCTATATAGAGATGATTAGGGGGCTGGAGACTAAAACATATGAAGAACATTTCAGGAATTGGGTATATTTAATTTAGTGAAAAGAAGAACTGGGGTAACATGATAGCAGTGTTCCAATATTTTAGGGGCCACCACAAAGAAGAGGTGGGGGGGGAGGGTCAGCTTATTTTCCAAAGCATGAGATGCAAGACAAGAAGCAACAGATGGAAATTAACCAAGGAGAGAAGCAACCTAGAACTAAGGAGAAATTTCCTGACAGCGAGAAAAATCAACCAGTGGAAGAACTTGCCTCCAGAAGCTGTTGGTGCTCCATCACTCTTTAAAAAGAGACTGGACATTCATTCATCTGAAATCGTAGAGGGTCTCCTGCTTGAGCAGGGTGTTGGATTAAAAGATAGCCACGGTCTGTTTCAACTTTGATGATGATCTATTTATCCATCCATCCATCCATCCATCCATCCAATCATCTATCATCACAACCAATTCCTTCTTTTCTTGTTATCAGCGGAAGAAAATATCAGACTCCTTGTTTGAAGGGGGCACCTAATGGAGAAATGGTTTAACATGTAGTCTTCCACCAACTCCAGATTTCCCATTAGAAATTCTAGTGACTCAATTCCTAGAGTTCAGGAAGGCAAACTGTTCAAAAGGGAATAGCTGCAATTGGAACTCATTTCATGGAGAAATTAGATTGTCTTCCAAATGTGGGATAAAGGGTTTTCTTCAGGGTCTTCATCACATTAAATGAGAACCTAAAGAACTCATGTAGAAAAGAGTCCTGCCCAAATTGTTTTTTTTAAAATATTATCTTGTTGTAAATCTTAATACATCATATTGCTTTGATGCAATTATATTTATATAGCATTCGTTTTGTTATCCTGCAGCTCTTTTGTTCTTAAGTTGAATCTTTATTTCCTCTCTTTCCTTTTTGCCTCGGAAAGTAGAGATTCAAGAATTCAATTACCTGGAACACAATGCTGCTATAATAATATTGCCAATATGGTTTATTATATTCATACTCAAGCTTTCCTTCAAGCAATTCAGTATAATATATTTGGTTCCTTATCTTCTATTTTATTTTCCTAACAATTTGTGATGTAGGTGGGTCTGAAAATATCTGACCAAAATTTACCCAGTTAGCTTCATGTCTGAGGATGGAATTGCATCTGGATCCCAGTAGCTCTCATCCAATGTCTTAACACTAGCCACATTAACTTGTTGAAATTACAGCAGGATTTTTCAAACCTGACAACATTAAAATTTGTGAACTTCAACTCCCACAGTTCCCTAGGCAGCATCCTGGCTGGAGAATTCTAAAAGTTAAAGTCCGCACATTTCAGAAATGCCAAGTCTGAAAAACATTGAGTTACGGCATGGAAATTTTCATAGTACTCACAGAACAATGCTAACGTTATATTTAAATGCAGCACTGCATCATAATTCTCCTCTCAATTCAATTATAAATAATAAAGAAAATAAAGTGAATAAAGAAAAGAAACTCCCTTACTGTACTTCATTAAATCTTAGTACAACAGATGCTAGTGGGGCATTTTGTTGGATGGGAAAGTTAAGGGAGATATGACTCCTCCTCCTATTTTGGGTCCAATTCATAGTGTTGGTTATAATGTTTAAAGCCCTTCATGGCATGGGATGAAGTTATCTGAGGAACCATCTCACCACAAAGGGATTGGCCCACCCCATTCACTCCAGAAGAAAGGGCATGCTGCAAACCCCATTGGTCAAGGAGTTTGGCTAGCAGAATTTAGGACAGGAGTGTCAAATTCAATTTCATCAAGGCAGCATCAAGGCTGTGGTTGACCTCAGAGGGCTGGCTGGGCATGGCCAGCTTGACACCATTCACTAAGCATGGCCAACTGGGTGGGCATGGCCAGAATGACGCCACTCCCCAAGTGTTCTGTAGGGAGAACGAGGCAGGCAGTTACTGAGGCAAGGCAGGTTGAAGCTAACACAACCTTTATTAACAGTTTAACACAGCAAAATGTAAGGCAAACCTCGAACCAGCAAACAGCAACATTTGACAGCTGACAGCCCTTTTATACTGGAGCTGTCAGACGCTGAACCAATAGAATGGCTGCATTCTACTACCAGCTGGCTGCTCGTGTCTCAACCAATCAGGAGCCAGCAATGACAGTAAATGGCGTCGTAGCCTCAAGGGCTTAACACCAAACTTCTGACATGTTTTTTCTTTGCACTGAGTAGACTGGGCAGAAGCTATGCTGGCCTGATCTTAACTCCTCACGCTGGATAGACCAGGCCGAAGCCACACTGGCCTGATCTTTCTTCTTCACACTGGGCAGACCAGGTCGAAGCCATGTTGGCATAATCTTTCTTCCTCGCCCTGGCTAGACCAGGTCAAAGCCATGCTGGCCTGATCTTTCCTCCTTGCACTTGGTAGATCGGGCCAAAGCGATGTAGGCTGGCCCCTTACATTTTCCAGGAAAGCCCCATAAGATGGATCCAACCACAATGAGGGATGGATCTGGCCTGCAAGCTTTGTGTTTGACATCCCTGGTCTAGGAGAAGATCATTTTCTGCTCCCTTTGGAACATCTTGCTACCAGAGGTGAGATCTGTTTCCCACCCTCTTGATCCTCTGGAAGGGCCTTAGAACTTGGCTCAGCTGGTTTGTTTGGGGGCCTGGGAGTGGCTGGTAGAGTTCGATCTCCATGTCATTCATGATTTTGGTTTACCGTTTTCATCTGATTCTTGTTTAATTTTAGTTTTCTTCTCTTTATAATTTCATTGTACTGTAAGTACACAGTATATAAATTTCATAAATAAATTAAAATAAATCTGCTACCTAGCTCCAAACAATCTACTTTTCAAGAAATAAAGTCTATCACTATTTGATTGATTACTATCTATGACAAATTTATGTATCCATAAACACATTGCCCAACTTCAAGATTGGGCAATATAACAAAACAGCAACACAAAAAAGTTTAAACTGACTATTTTGGCTATTGGGTGATATAATTTCTCTGGAATTACTTAAACAGAGACGAGAACAACATGAAATCCTTGGTAGCCCTCAGTAAAGGTAAAGTTCCCCTGCGCATATGTGCTAGTTGTTCCCGACTCTAGAGGCAGTGCTTATCTCAGTTTCAAAGCCAAAGAACCGGCACTATCTGAAAACGTTTCCATGATCATGTGGCCAGCATGACTAAATGCTGAAGGAGCATGGAACGCTGTTACCTTCCCACTAAAGGTGGTTCCTATTTTTCTACTTTTGCATTTTACATGCTTTTGAACTGCTATATTGGCAGACGTTTGGAGTTTAGAGTTTATTCAATTTGTAGGCCGCCCTATTCCCCGAAGGGACTCAGGGCGGCTGAACAAAGCCAAGGGAGGGGAAATTACAAAAAGTAAGACAAGACAATCAGACAATACGAACAATTTAAAAGCACCACAGACACAGCAAATTCGAGTAGGGAGGGGGGAACTCAACCTCAGGCTTGCTGGGACAGCCAGGTCTTCACGGCCGTCTGGAAGGCCCGAAGGGTGGAGAGGGTCCGAATCTCCACGGGGAGCTCGTTCCAAAGGGCCGGGGCAGCCACAGAGAAGGCCCTCCTCCGAGTAGTCGCCAGCCGACATTGGCTGGCAGATGGAATACAGAGGAGGCCTAATCTGTGGGATCGAATGGGTCTGTGGGAGGTAATCAGCAGAAGGCGGTCTCTCAAGTACCCAGTTCCAATACCATGAAGCTGGGACAAGTAACGGGAGCTCTCTCCGTTAAATGGCACTAGGAATTTGAACAGCTGAATTGCCGACCTTCTGATAGACAAGCATAGCAACTGAGCCACTGAGCCACCACGTCCCTACTGGAAGCCCTCAGAGCTACCCACAAAAATGTCCAAAATGTTCCTAATACATAATAATACCACAAAAGTAATCACATTTAATGTGGTGGAATGCTATGTTTCTAAAAAAATGATCAGATGAAAAGGCATTTTCACTGAGTTTTTTCATAGGCGACCTATGATAATTCTACATTTATTAAGGTATGAATGTGCCTCAGGTTTGGTGAACGTCTTTCATGGCACAATTGGCTTTTTAGCAATCTTCAACCTTCCTAATTTATTTTTAAACTCAGAGGGTGTGACTATATGTCACAGAAGCCAATGCTAGCAATAAAATCTATCTCAGCTATAGCAATAGCAGTAGACTTATATACCGCTTCATAAGCCTTACAGGCCTCTCTAAGCGGTTTACAGAGAGTCAGCATATTGCCCCCAACAATCTGGGTCCTCATTTTACCCACCTCGGAAGGATGGAAGGCTGAGTCAACCCTGAGCCGGTGAGATTTGAACCGCTGACCTGCTGATCTAGCAGTAGCCTGCAGTGCTGCATTTAACCACTGCGCCACCTTGGCTCATATACCACTAAGATGAATTCAAAAGGAATTCTCAAGCAACCTGTTAGGATAGCCCAAAACACCATAAAATAGAAGTGTCTCCATAATGGAGAAAATTTTGAATTTTGAGAATTACAATGAAGAGTTCAACTATTTTTCTTCTCAAATAACCACTGTGTACCAAGTTTTTGCTTGGCATTATTTAATGGATCACAGGAGCATGATTTGGGGAGAAAATGGCATCTGGAATTGTCCTTCCCATGCGCAGTCCTGTCTGGGTAAATCACCAACCAGCTCATGAATGTGTTTGTGCATTTATGAATACAGAGGAGGTTTTGAGTGTCTCTTCTGCCAAGAACTTTTATGAATCTGGCAGCCTTGGGATCTCTCTAAACAAACAAACATTTGTACTAAGTATGATGCAGAGAATGGAAACAGCTTATTTGGTTTTCGACGGCTTTTAGTACCTGATGATTGTTGATAGCCTTTTGATATGGTTATTTTCTCTCCCAGCCTCTCTGGATGCTTTAACCCATCAAAAGCAGAACGATAAAATAAAAGAACAAAGAGGTGAGCATCAGTGGTGGGCTCCTACCGTTTTGGACCGTTTCGGCTGAACCGGTATTGGTTTGGCGGCCAGGGTCGCTGAAACTGGCAGCAATCCAGGCCTGCCACGCTCTCAAATCAGTTCTCTGGGCATCACCAGCAGGGGCACCATCTTGTATTTCAGTTCTGCGCATGCGCAGAACAATTTTAATTGCACTGTGCATGCACATGAAGCATGCACATGAGCGAACCCGCAGTAGTGCCTGCTAGAACCCACTCCTGTGCATCCAGAGAAATAAAAACAATGCTAAACAAAATCAAATCTTATGGGCTTCACCAACATTGTATTGTAAAGCCTTGGAGAAGGACCAGCTTTTCAGTACCTTCCAAAATATCATCATAGGGGAGGTTTTGTGGATCTTTGATCCCATTCTTGAGGGAAGGTGCTGTGTGAGAGAAGACATATTTCCAGAATCTTATTAGACAATATTATTTTAAGGAATCATATAATTGTTGACAGACAAATAAAAAATGTCAAATGTTGGGGGGGGTCCCTCAAGAAACCTATCCCTATGCAATGAAGAGCTTTATAGATAATAATCAACAATCTGAATTGCATCTAGAAGCCACCTGGCAACCAGTGCAGCTCATAGAGTAGTGGGGTCATATCAGCATAGGGTGACATGCCTATTATTGTCACATTCTGGACCATCCGCAGCTTCTGAATGGCTTTCACAGACAGCCTCATGTAGTGTGTGTTGCAATAGTTCAATCTTGAGGTCAGGAGAACATTAGTGACTGACAGTTTTTGTTATCTAGGTAGTGATTCTAGTTTTGGAAATCTGATATTGCAGAATGGGACATATTCAAAGTCTTGTTTTTCTTACATTCGGAGGATTGGTTGAAGGCCTTTCTTAGGTTGAAGGTGGATCTTGAGCCGAGGTGGCGCAGTGGTTAGGGTGCAGTACTGCAGGCCACTTCAGCTGACTGCTATCTGCAGTTCAGCAGTTCAAATCTCACCGTCTCAAGGTTGACTCAGCCTTCCATCCTTCCGAGGTGGGTGAAATGAGGACCCAGACTGTGGGGGCGATATGCTGACTCTGTAAACCGCTTAGAGAGGGCTGAAAGCCCTATGAAGTGGTATATAAGTCTAACTGCTATTGCTATTGCTATCTCTTCTTTCAGTTATCATATCTGGGCTGTAAAAATGCAGACAAACACTTGATGGCAGTCTAAAGAGTTGCCAATGTTTTTGCTGCCATCTGATGATTCTTTAAATTAAAAGGGGTCCTTGATGCCCTCTGAGGGATGAGGTTGTACTCCTACACTTTGGAAAAGAAGAAAAGAATCTCCTCAGAAATTTAATCCACTCAACTGATTTCTCACAAGCTATTAAAAGCTCCCAAAGGAGCTTTTTCAAGAGGCAACTAGACTTTCTTGTTTTTCTTTGAAGACTTTTCACTTCTCATCCAAGAAGCTTCTTAAGCTCTGTCCTTCTTGTATGAGAAGTGAAACGACTTCAGAGAAAAACCAGAAAGTCCAGTTGCCTCTTGATAAAAAAAAAAGCACCTTTGGGACAACTATGACCTGGATGACTGAGAATCTCCATAGACTATTAATCAGTGTTATTTCAGAGAACTAAGAGGTGTAGGGAGGAGTTGACATTATCAGACAGGTAGATTATTTTTTTTACCATTATTGAAACAAATAATGATCATAACTATTTTATTGCATTTATATTTATATACAGAAATGCAACTGTGAGTCCTTTGACTGGCCTACAAATCTAATAAATAAATAAATAAATATCCACTTCTTCAGGTTCAGCTCTGTGCTTTTAATGACCCATTACATCAGGGGTGTCAAAATCATGGCCCGTGGGCCAGATCCGGCCTGCGGGATGCTTAGATCTGGCCCACAGGACCACCCTGAAAACAGCAAAGGTTCAGCCCATGGTGCCTCTGCCAGAGAAAATGGAGATTGGTGTATGTGTGTCTGTGTGTGTGTGTCTGTTTTTGCTGGTAGAGGGTTATAGGAGGCTATCACTACCAAAAATGGAGCTCAGGAGCTGGGTTTTGCTGGCAGAGAGCTCGAGCCACAGGTGCTCCCCTGACATGAGTGATGTCAAGCTGGCCACACCCACCATGACCACCACCACCCCAAGGTCAAACACAACCTTGATGCGGCCCTCAATGAAATTGAGTTTGACACCTTTGCATAACAACATCATCTCAGTTTTGTCCCTTTGATGTAGTCATTGGGAGGGATTGTAAGTGGCCCAACTTACCTACTTAGTTAATGATAACCATATATGTGTGAGTGGGTGCACACATGCCTGTTTTTGAATCAGTATTAACTCCTGTTGATGGTCTGGACTAATCCCTGCAGTTTTGTTGGGCAAGGTTTTTCAGAAGTGGTTTGCCATTGTCTTCTTCCTAGGGCTGAGCAAGAGGGACTGGCTTATGGTTACCCAGCTGGCTTTATGTCCAAGGCTGCATTAGAACTCACAAACTCCTGGTTTCTATCCTGCTGCATGAATCACTACATCAAACTAGCTCTCTGAAATTATGCTTACCTAATTTTCAAGCAATGTTTGAGAACAAAAATACATCCCTTATGAGTAATGCTCGATAAGTAGTTAAAAACAACACTCACCTAGGTTCTTTCTGGGTGGAATACATGGATCAAAGTCCTGCCACAAATGCATATTAAGGAAGTTGACAGGAGTGCAATAAACATGCAGAGAAAAAATGGCTAACTCATTCTGCTCCATCTGCTGTGTGAGATCCAATCTGTCTGAATAAGCAGCAGGTGTCAGATTTGAAAGAGAGAAGAGAGAGAGAAAAGCTTTGATTGTTTTTGTCTTTTGGGTCTCATTCTATACATTTTGCTGGATTGCACTACAGATGAAATTTTGTAGCCCGCAAAACTGTATGGAGGAATTCCTTCTTAGGAACACCTGAAAAAGCACGCTCTTGGGCCTTGAGTTCAGAAGGACACTTATTTTGAAGCACTTCTGAAAAGGAGCAATCTTGTCAAATGTTTCTCAGGGTAAAATATGTACAGCATGGGTTCACATTAGGTCAAGAGTTACAGAAGTGGAAAAAGTTGAATTATTTTCATTCACCCTAATTGGAGTGGGAAGGTTGCCTTCATATCGTGAAAGGAGATCAGGAAGTCACTTAAGATCACACAAAGTCCAATTTGATTGCAGAATCCAGGAACCAGGATATAATTTTTTTAGAATGGAATACTAATAACAACTGGAAAGCTGCTTTTTTGTAACGGTTAAGGTATCAAGCTAAAAACCTGTAGACTGAATCCCTCTCTCAGCCTTAAGAAGATCAAATGATCCACTCTATAAAGCCCTAGTAAGACCACACCTAGAGTACTGCATCCAGTTTTGGTCACCACACTATAAAAATGGTGTTGATACTGTAGAACAAGTGCAAAGAACAGCAGCTGGGATGATTAGGGGACTGGAGACTAAAACATATGAAGAACCGTCAAAGGAACTGGGCATGGCTAGTCTAGTCTAGTGAAGAGAAGGATCAGGAGTGACATGATAGCAGTGTTCCAACATTTGAGAGGCTGCTACAGAGAGGTCAAACTATTTTCCAAAGCACCTGAAGGCCAGACAAGGAATAATGGATGGAAGCTGGCCAAGGAGAGATTCAACCTAGAAACAAGGAGGAACCTTCTGAGGGCACAGAGAAAACTTCAAGTGGCCTCAATGGCTCTCAGAGAAACTTCTAATGACCAGATGACTGCAAAGAAATATGATCCTTCCAATCCCCTCCCCCTCAGAAGTAATCCTTTCATCTCTCCCACCATCCTGCTAGAACTGATGAAGCTTTTTGGATGAGAAGTGAAATCAAGGAAACAAACAAAGGAAATCCAGTTGCTTGCCTTTGCCCAGAAATGGAAAAACAAATTAATTCCAAGCGAAGATGAAATAATAAGAAAGGTTATGGATTGTGCTGAAATGGACAAACTAACGAAAGAAATCCAGGGAAAAGAAGAGTCAGAATTCTACCAGATATGGGATAAATGGTATAGGTGGATGGAGGAAAGAAACAAGAATCAATGAAGGAATATAACAAAATAATACTAAAAAAACTCAAAAAATAATAGTTATGAGTAAAATAAAAGGGTTAAGAATGGTGAAATCCAAATGAAATACAATAGAAGGGGAAATAGTATAAGGTGAGCGGTATCGATTGATAATTGCTATTAGAAAGAACAGGAAGCTCCTGTTCGTATTGCATTGTGTAAATGTGGTGTACGTCTAGGTTTTGTGTATGTGTATTTTACATGTTAGTTAATTTAAAAAAAGGAAATAAAATTTCCTTTTTGTAAAGGTACCTCTGAGCATCCATGACCTGCATAACTGAGAATCTCCATAAATAGCTTCCAAAAAACCTTGTCAAGAAACCTGTGGTGACTTTTCCACAGCCTCTGAGAATTGGACATAGAATAATAGAGTTGAAAAGGACCTTGGAAGTCTTCTAGTCCAATCCCCTGCTTAGGCAGGATACCCTACAGCACTTCAGAAAATTGGTTATCCAATCTCTTAAAAATTTCCAGTATGGAGCATTTACAACTTCTAGAGGCAAGCTGTTCCACTGATTAATTATTCTAACTGTTAAGAAATCTCTCCTTTGTTCTAAGTTGTTTCTCTCCGTGATTAGTTTCCACCCATTGCTTTTTGTTCTACCCTCCGGTGCTTTGGAGAATAGCTTGACTCCCTCTTTTTTGTTGCAACCCCTGAGATATTGGAACACTGTTATCATGTCACCCCTAGTCCTTCTTTTCATCAGACCAGACATACCCATGATTGAACAGAAGGAAAAAAAAGTACAGACAACAGTTTTGGATATGCTATACACAAATGTATAATAATGTGGCTATAGGCTCATAGATGTGCATATTTGCGTTTATAATCTTCATTCACATACGCACTTGCACATGTACACATATCCCTGTATGGCAATCATTTAGTATCATTTTAAGCTTCAGCTTTATCTACCGAGAATCTGCATTTGTAATGCTATATCAGTTTATTTAGCAAAAAGAGAAATAGTTTTCTTTCAGTACAGAGAAAATAATGGAGATGAATATCAATAATGTATTTATGTGCTGCCCAGTGACAATGCATTTTGGGCTTCCTTACAATAGCAGTAACATTAAAATATCAGCACCAAATAACAAGAAAAAACAAAGAAACGAAACCGCAGCAGATTTCAACATATTCTTCGCAACACAAAAGATTTAAGAGATCTTAAAGAGCTAAAATAATAAACAGCTCTCGGCTGGCTCGTGAAAGGACCACAGATTAATTGCCAGCTGAAATTCCCTGGAGAAGTTAATCCACAACTGTGCTGCTCCCAGCAAAGATGCTTTCTTTGTGCTGTTCCATCTTTGCCAGTATTCACCACCAAGACGCAGCATGGTTGATGTACTTTTATGCCATGTTCTCTGGGGTCTCGTTTGACACCTCCAATAGCTGGAAGCAGCTTCTGTGCAGGAGGCCAGAGTAACTCTCAGAAACAATATGAAGTGAAGTGTTCCATAGATTTAGAAGCAGGGAACAATATCGCTTCACAAAACAGGTTCAAAGGGGTGTTTTGCTCAAAGACGTACGGGAATGAAATACCTCTTCAGAGCTGTGCACAGTCCAATTATTTGGAAAACATCCCTAGAAGGAATTCTGAAGATGATAGTTTAATCCTAGGTAAATCTTCAGGAGATATTGTCCCAACAGAATAACAGTGTTCTCTCTTCTGTTTCATGAATTCACCCATATCTTATGTGCTCCTTGAAATAAAGTAGGAGGTAGGATGATATAGGTAGAGATAAAGGTTCCCCTTGTATCTGCTAGTTATTCCTGACTCTAGGGGGCAGTGCTCATCTTGGTTTCATAGCCGAAGAGCCAGCGCTGTCTGAAGACGTCTCCGTGGTCATGTGGCCAGAATGACTAAACGCCAAAGGAACACAGAACGCCATTACCTTCCACCAAAGTGGTCCCTATTTTTTCTACTTACAGTTTTACATGTTTTTGAACTGCTAGGTTGGAAGAAACTGGAGCAAGTAATGGGAGCTCACTCTGTTATGCAGCACTAGGGTTTCAAACTACCAAACTGCTAACCTTTCTGATCGACAAGCTCAGTGTCTTAGCCCCTGAGCCACTGCGTCCCACGATGGTATACAACTACATTAACTAATCAACTATTAAGTAAAAGTGATACCTGTTATGCATTGTGCTTTGTTCGCTAAGCTGAGGTAAGACAGAACCTATGCTGAGGTTAAACTCTTTATTAACGAACGAACACTAGTAACAACAAGCAACAGCAATGGCCGCGGGCAGCCAATCCAAGGGCTGCAATTAACCGCGCCTGCCAACAGGCATGCTTGAACCAATCAGGGAAGTCCCCAGTCTGTTCTACCCGACTCGTAGGTCTGAGGACTTGACATATTGTATATAGTTGTCAGTTGAAGTTCTCAGTCTGGTCCTCTGTTGGAGTGGGAAAATACTCTCTCCTGATTGGTTGTGGGCTGATCAGCTTCCCTATAAAAGGAGCTTTGTCAGCCAGGGAGAAACAGTTTCTTCACAAGCAGTATTGAATAAAGAGCTGTTAGTAGTCACTCAGGCCTCGCCTCCATTCTTGACGCAGAACATAACAATACCAACTTAGGGTCCATAATATTTTCTTACTGATTGTGTGGGTGGACTGTTTCCAAATATCTCACATCTTAAAGTTCACCATGGCCAGGCTGTGAATACCTATGTGTCAATAGGAGTTTAACTTTAGTATGGATCAATGTTTTTCAACCTCAACAACTTTAGGATTTTTAGACTTTAACTCCAGTAATCCCCAGCCAGTATGCTAGCTAGATTTACCTAGGCTTTGGAGTTCCTTCTATGGACGTTTCCCAAATAATTGGATCCAAAGTGGTATTTTACTGCAACACTAAATTCTGGAAGTTAGGTCCACACATTTTAAAGTTGTCGAGGTTAAGAAACACTGCTATGGATGCTTAATAAACATCTGTACCGACCGCTACATTCTGCTTAGAATTCTGATGTTGCTTCATATAACACGTTTAAAGATAAGCAAGTAGCACATAAAAGCTTTATGGTGCCTCTGATCTTTCAGATATGTTTGCATGTCCAAGTAGTTAAAAATAAAAGATTTATGAAGAAAAAAAAAGTATTTAAAAGATTCAGTAAATTACTGAAACCTATTGAAGTTACGCAGCATACTTTGTACAGCAAACTCATTTAAGAACACATGTCCAAACTCACATCTTAGCTTTTTTTTCCCCCTTATTTTTTACCCAGTGTGATTTTAATTGGCTGGATCATTCAGTATGCCATTTGGAGTATATGTTGCATGCAGAGATAAGTAGAGAAGAAGTTGATTCTGCATGGGTTCTTGCTCAAATGGACCCACTTAGCAGGAGAAGGTAGAGAAAGAAAGAGAGAATTAAATTATTGAAAGTTTCAAAGTTTCAAAGTTTAATAGCATTTGTATGCCGCCCAATCCCGCAGGACTCCGGGCGGCTAACAATACAAATAAATCAAAAGGAATAGAAAAAAGAAGAGATAGATTTAAAAATACACCATGCACTCCATTCCAAGTGGGGCTGGACCATATTTTGGGGTGGTCAACAGCCCCAGGCCTGCCGGAACAGCCAGGTTTTAGTGGCCTTACGGAAGGCCGTGAGAGTGGGAAGGGTCTGGATCTCTGCGGGGCGATCATTCCACAGGGCCGGAGCAGCTACAGAGAAAGACCTCCCCCGAGTAATCGCCAACCGGCATTGCCCGGTCGACGGTACCCGAAGGAGGCCCAATCTGTGAGATCTTATAGGTTGTTGGGAGGTATTTGGCAGGAGGCGGTCCCGTAGGTACCCAGGTCCTAAGCCATGTAGGGCTTTAAAGGTAATGACCAGCACTTTGAAGCGCATTCGGAGACTGATGGGAAGCCAGTGCAGCTCGCAGAGGATAGATGTAACATGGGTGTACCTGGGTACACCCGATATCACTCGCGCGGCTGGATTCTGGACCAATTGTAGTCTCCGAACACTCTTCAGGGGCAGCTCCAAGTAAAGCGTACTACAGTAATCAAGCCTAGAGGTGATGAGAGCATGAGTGACCATTTGAAGTGCCTCCAGGTCCAGGTAGGGCTGCAACTGGTGCACCAGGCGAACTTGGGCAAAAGCCCCCCTGGTCACAGCCACAGATGGTATTCTAATGTCAGCTGAGGGTACAGGAGGACACCCAAGTTGCAGACCCTCTCTGAGGGGTGAAGGGTTTCGCCCCCCAGGCTAAGAGATGGGATATCTGGTCCATTCTTGGGGGGCAACATCAACAGCCACTCGGTCTTGTCGGGATTGAGTGCCAGCTTGTTTACTCCCATCCACACCCTAACAGCCTCCAGGCACATCACTTCTACAGCTTCGCTGAGTTGGCACGGGGCGGACAGATACAACTGAGTATCGTCCGCATATTGATGATATTTGATCCCGTGCCGACGAATGATCTCACTCAGCGGCTTCATGTAGATGTTAAATAGGATGGGGGACAGGACCGAGCCCTGAGGCATCCCATATTTTAGGGGCCTAGGGGTCAACCTCTGTCCTCCAACCAACACCGACTGTGACCTATCTGAGAGGTAAGAGGAGAACCACCGTAACACAGTGCCTCCCACTCCCACCTCTCCCAGTCATCGCAGAAGGAAATCATGATCGATGGTATAAAAGGCTGCTAAGAGGTCAAGAAGCACCAGGATAGAAGAGGGTCCTCTATCCCTGGCCCGCCAGAGATCATCGGTCAGCGCGACCAAAGCAGTTTCAGTGGAGTAACCAGGCCTGAAACCCGACTGAAAGGGATGTAGATAATCAGCTTCCTCCAAGGTCCTCCAAGGAGCTGAAAGGTCACCACCTTCTCAACAACCTTCCCTACAAAAGGGAGGTTGGACACTGGACGGTAGTTGTTAAGAATAGCTGGATCCAGAGAAGGCTTCTTAAGGAGGGGTCTTATCACCGCGTCCTTTAGGGGCAGCGGGAAATATCCCTCCTGTAGTGAGGTATTAACAATCCTCTGGAGCTAGCCTCATGTGACCTCCCTGCTGGTTGAAACCAGCCAGGAGGGACATGGGTCCAGTAAACAGGTGGAGGTACTTACAGCTCCCATGGCCTTGTCCACTTCCTCAGTAGTAGCAAGCTGAAACTCGCTCCAAGAAATGAAAAAGCCTTGTAAAAAAACTTTCTTTAAAATGGAAGTGTAACAGAAGCTTTATTAAGTCCTTTATTAAGCCCTGAAACATCTTTGGCTTATAGGAAATTTGCATGCTGAATGTAATGCTTGTTTGTTGGCCATCATAGTTTTGTAGATCTGGTTATTACAACAAACAAGAACCACAGTTTTCTTCCTACTAGAAGTTTGTTTGCCACTGATGGTGCAGTGGTTAGAATGCAGTACTGCAGGCTACTTCTGCTGACTGCCGGCTGCCTGCAATTTGGCAGTTTGAATCTCATCAGGCTCAAGGATGACTCAGCTTTCCATCCTTCTGAGGTCAGTAAAATGAGGACCTAGATTGTTGTGGGCAGGGGTGGGATTCTAATGGTTTGGACTGGTTCGGGCAAACTGGTAGCTCTGAAGATCTGCTGGGAGTGAACCGGTTTGCTCCCACTAGCAAGTGGGCCCACCTGCCTGCCCCTGCGCCTTACCTACCTTTATCTTCTCAACTGAGTCATGTGGCAGAGTGGATTGCCGAGCCTCAGCTGTTTTCCTTCCCAAGCATAATCCAGAAGGTAAATATTCTCTAAACTGTGCATGTGCACACAGGCGTTGCGCCCAGCAAACTGGTTGTTAAACTGGTAGGATCCCACCTCTGGTTGGGGGCAATATGTTGACTCTGTAAACCACTTAGAGAGGGCTGTAAAGCTCTGTGAATGGTATATAAGTCTAAGTGCTTTTGCATTGGAGCCCCTATTGCTAATTTTAGAAGGAAAGGTGGCATATGCAGTAGCAAATGTCTTGGCAATATGTTCTTCAAGGCAATATATTATTTCTTATTTGAGAAATGAGGAATGTTCCTCTAAAGCAGTTGCTGGGGTAAGTCACAGCTGGAAATAAATGTCAAAGGAGTCTTATGACATGAAGATTTAGATTTGATTTCAAAATGTACTTTGGAGCACATGGGAATGTGGGAGTGCAACTCTGGTGGGCAACTCATTAAAGCAACTGCATCTATCCCTGAGTTCACCTGGGAGCTTTAATTGGATCACTGACAGGTGATGCCTTCACACTCCTGTGCATTCTGAAGCAGCTTTAATACCATAAAGACTGATACATTTGGAAAATGGTTTACTTTGGAATCCACTTTTCTGGATGCCCAAAGAGGAACATTTTCTAGCTGGACAAGGTGATGGCACCCAAGATGCAAAATTGGGGCACAGAATTGGAGTGTGCATATTCCAGAATATCTAGGTTAGATTCCTGATTCAGAAAGAATCGCCTACATTTTGGTTTCTTTCTAAAATCCTCTGATTTGCTATCGATTGATTAGAATTGAATAAGTGGTTACTATCCTCTGTAGCATAACACAGTTTTATACTGCTTTCAGAAACAGGAGGAACTGATATAGAGAGATTTTTACGTTTTGATTTTTAAAAACTGGAAATTTTACACAAGCTGTTGTGAGTGCTGGGTGGAAGAACTGGATGACATTTATATAGTATTGACCCTTCTGAATTGATGAATTCTTCCAGGTTTTATACGATAAGGATCATGGATTTTTGTACATGAACTTTACTTTAAGTGTGGTAGCACCTGACAAGAATGCTCTTGTATGAGGAGATAATTCTTATGAAAATACCATACGGAATAAAATTACCACAGCCAAAAAAAACCTGATGTGTTGGCTACAGAAAACAATCTTCAGATTTGTGAAGGAAGTTGTTAACTTTCCTTTCTGTCCTTCTTTCCTCAGTAAGACATCTGCTAATTTTCAGGCAGATAGGTGCCAAAACTAGGAGTTGTGAGGAATGGAATACATTAAAGTATTTTCTTATGTATTTCTTCAATGTGTTAGAGAAATTTCAAAAACGTTAAGACCCTATTTAGAATACTGCATCCAGTTTTGGTCCTCATATGATAAAAAAAATAATGTTGAGACTCTGGAAAGAGCGCAGAAAAGAGCAACAAAGATGATTAGGGGTCTGAATTCTAAAATATGAAGAACCATTGCAGGAATTTGTATGTTTAATTTAGTGAAAGGAAGGACTATGGATGACATGACAGCATGGTTCCCATATTTGAGGTGCTGCCATAAAGAAAAGGGGGTAAACACTCTATTTTCCAAAGCTCTAGAAAACAAGTCAAGAAACTAACTAAGGAGATAAGTAACCTAGAACTAAAAAGAAATTTCCTAACCGTGAGAACTATCAACCAGTGAAACAGCTTGCCTTAAGAAATTATAGGTGCCCTATCACTGGATGTTTTTAAAAAGAGACTGGACAGTCATTTATCTGGAATAGTATGAGGTCTCCTGTTTGAGCAGCGGATTGGACCTCCAAGGTTTTCTTCCAACTCTGTTAGAGAAATCACAGAAATGTAAGAATCTGCTAATCTATTAAAAAAGATGGAGAGCAGAAGAAGAAATAGAAATAATTTTTATATACTAGCAGTGGCCTAATGATTTGAATGCCAAGTATTTTCCCAGAATATCCTTCCAGGGTCAACAAACTTCAGCAAACTCTTAACACTGTGGTACCTTGAAAAATGTTTTGGCATATAGCACTGAGAACTGGAACAATCCAGCAATAAAATGCAAATGTACAATATCTGGTGATTGAATTAAAGATTAAACAGATAGTTGAAGCTGAGTGGCCATTTGTGACAGCAGGAATGGCAAATGAAATATATTAATCTCAGCAATAGCATCCTATTTATCTCTGCCGAAAAGCAAAGACCACCAAGTTCAAGTTTATGTACCCTTAAACAAAGAGACTTAAACATCATTACTAGTTTTATTACTTTTAAATTGCTCAACAGAGGAATTCTCCAGTAGCATATTTCATTATCAGCAGAAGGGATGGAAAAGAATTTTTGACATGCAAAGCCATGAAACCAAATTCTGTCTTTTTGCCAGCTCCTAGGATTTAATTGAAATTTTGAAGGCACACTGTATGGATCACCTGCAGTCATAAACTTCTGGCTATTAAAGTTTTCTACAAATAATTGAAAATGCTAAACACATAATTGAAAATGCTCTGCACAAACACCAAGCACCTGGCCATTTTATTTCTTAGCTTTACATCCCCCACCCCCCATATTTCTCTGGAATCCTGAGAACTAAGGGTATTTCTCATTTTCGATAACCAAAGGAAATGGCTAAACTTTCTTGCACTGATGAAGTGATGATTAACAACAAATCCCAGCAGGATATTTATATTAGCCTGCTGCAGAGATAAAATCTTTTTGCACTTTAAGGACTAACACATTAACTATTGCAAGAAGTGCTTGGATTGTGGGCTGTGATTCATGAGAATAAATTTGCTAGTATTAAATACTGCTGCCGCTACTTAAAAAAAAAGAGGGAAAAGAAATAAAACCTCTCATTGACTATTGACTTGAGTTACACCTTACCATTCATACAGAAATGCTTCTTATTATGCTCTGCCATTCATACAGAAATATTTGAAATAGAATGATTATTTTATGTATTTGTACTCTTTATTACTTTTACAAACAATTCACGGCAGCAAACACTTTCAGCACAACTTCTTCCTCCTGATTTCCACACAACAACAACCCTGTGAAGTAAGGTGGGCTGAGAGAGAGTAACTGGCCCAAGCTGGCTTTTGTGCCTAAGGTGGGGCTAGAACTCAGAGTCTTCTGGTGATTGACCCAAGATCACCTCACTGGCTTTTAAACAGAGGTGGGCTGCTCTTGGTTCGGCCTGGTTTGGCCAGACCAGTAGTAGAAATTCAGGCCTGGGTCGCAGAACTGGCAGCGGCCCAGGTGTGCCACACCCCCGAACCGATTCCCTCACTGCCACTGGTCTGCCACCATTTTTGATTTTTAGTGACTACACATGCGCAGTTCACTGTAAATTGTTTTGCACATGTGCAAAAAAAATGCACATTGTACAGCGCATGCGTGTTGCGTGCAGGTTGTGAACCGGTATTAAAACTGGCAGCAACCCAACCCTGCTTTTAAAGCTAAGGATGGACTAGAACTCATAGTCTTCTGCTTTCTAGTCTGGTGCCTTAACTATTGGACCAAACTGGCTCTCAGTTATATTCTTGGGTTTTGTGTTAAGTAGAAAGAAGGTGAGAAAGATGCACACAGTGTGTGGTGCAAAGTAAACGACTGGTCTCTCTCACACACACATCCCACCCAAAAAAAAGATGGACTAACCTTGTAAGAGGAGAGCCATGGCGGTTTGTGATAGCAAAAACATGAATCTAATAGCACCTTTTCTGTTTAACACGTTTTATTAAAAGGCGTAACCATCTGATGAAGTGAGCTGCAGCTCACGAAGTTTATGCCTTTTAATAAAATGTGTTATCTCAGAAAAGGGGCTACCAGTTTCCTAATAAATATGGACCTATATTTATTATTCCTAGTGTGGGAAGCCACCCCTCCTTCTTAGAAGAATGAAATATTTTGAGGAATATTTTTAAAAAGATAGGATCAAATATTTCCCCTAAAAGAGAAATGAAAAATCTTAAGGGAGATAGAAACTCAGCGGTCCCAGCTCCCTGCCCCCAGCAGATAATTTGTGCCCATTAAGAAAGAACTGGGCCAGCTTATCTACAAAGCAAAAGACCTCCAGGGTGAAAGGATTAAGACATGACCCTTCAGGACATAATAGGATTAATATACGGAAACACAGAGCTCACTACATTGTGCAATATCCTAAGGACATTGCATCACCCTCAGAAACTTTAACCAAACTTAGCTCAGACAACCTATAGAACCAGCTATGACCCCTGCATAAGCCCTATATGGCCCCATGGGAGTCTGGCAATAGCCAATAGAATAGATGTTCTTGCTTAGGAAAAGGAAGCTCAGGTGCAAAGCCCAAGAGAAGGCATAAAAACCATTCACTTTCAACTCCATGTGGTGAGCTATCCAAAGTCATACATGCTTGGTGGTTCTGCTTCATCATTAAATGGACCCTCTTTCAGCCTCCAGCCTTCATTATGTCTCTAGAACTTTTCTCCTGACTTGGAACTGAACCAGATGGATATTTCTTCCCGTACTAGTGAGCGGTAGAATATCCAGAAAATAAAACGTTTCCCGCTGATTTCTGAATACAGCCATTTTGGAAACAAAACCTCAGTGTAGGTCTCAGTAAATCTGGTTTTTGACCTTCTTTCTTGACCTGAAGGTTTATTTCAAAAGATCTTGATGTAGCTTGCTTTAACCTGTAAGTCTAACTGAGTTTTTTCTTCTTTCCCCCCTTTTTTTTGCCCAGGTACAAATCCAGCAGATTTCTCTTGCGAATTAGCTGACTCACTTATTTGCTGTAGGTCCAAACCCAGCAATTTCACACCAATGACTCTTCGTAGGAATCCTGGAATTCTGCCATGTAGCTTAATAACATTGTTGCCTGCTCCGCCAGGCAGGCTTTTATCAAAGAGTAAAGTAATAATCAGAAACATAATACAGTGCAGTTATAAAAGAAAGCCATGCACACCTAGTATGCTAAAGCTAGATGGAGCCATCTACTTAGCCTAAGATGTTATCTGCCCTAACCACCCCCCCAAAAGAGAGGGGGACTGTGTGTGCCCTTCAGTCACTATCAGAGCTTTGAATGAACCTCACATCAGTCAGTTTTCATTTGAAGATGCATCGGCCTCAGCGGTTGCAAAAAATTCTGATCCTGTGACAAAACTGGATGTGTCTTTAATTCAGCTGTGTCAAAATCTGCCTCACAGTCACTTAAAAGTGTCTTATCCTGTGAATGAAATCCCTATTTTAATTATTTCTCTTTTTTTTCTGCTTTGCTTCATATCAAATTGAATAACATTAGAAAAAAGTGAGGAAATTATTGGCACAATGCTAATCAGATAAATGACTCATGGTTGCAAAAAAAAAAAAAAAAAAAAAAAGTCGATGCCCATGACTCAAATACTTGTTTCCTACACCACTTTTCATCATTGACTGGTCTAGGTTGAAACAGAACCATAAAAACAATATCTAACTTAGATCATCCCTCCAGGAAGGAATCAATAGCCAATGTTATCTCAAGTTACAAGATCTAAAGGAATAAGCAGGGTTTATACTCTTTGTTGATTTCTCTCTTGCTCTTATCATTAGAAAAAAAAAAAACAACCCAACTCAGATAATCTATCCAGGTAGTAATTATAGTTGACAGCTCTTTAAAAATAAGTAGGATCTCCTCCTTTTGTCCTTCTCCACAATCTCAAGACAGGATCTTACTGTCTAACAGCTTGAGTCTCTAATATGCTGTTTATGAACATCAATATGCTTGCAACCCCATCTCTAGCACTGTTGGACTTCTTGTCTCTCATGGTTTTATTATCATTCTTAAGTTTCTTTTGATATTTTTAAATCAAAGAACACGGTAATGATGGTAATATAAAACCACATTGGTAATTATTTCTGAGCTTCCTTAAAGTCAGCAGAAAGTTAGCAACAGCAAATAGCGCTTAGCCTTACATACTGCCCCATAGTGCTTTACTCTCTGGGCAGTTTACAATGTCAGCATATTGTCCCCAACAATCTGGGTCTTCATTTTACTGACCTCAGAAGGATAGAGGGCTGATACCAATGTTCCCTCTAAGCTGCGCGGGTGTGCAGCCGTGCACATGGCAACAAAACACCGCGCAGCAGTTTCCAAGTGCCGCGCAGTGGTTTTTGTGAGACGCCTTCCATGATAATAGGAGAGGAGAGCCAGCCTGGAGACAGCAATCAGTTCTAGGTCTACAAGGCAGAAAGTAGCTGAGAGAAAGGGTGTGGGGATTGGGAGAAGGCATGGGACGGGCTCCCAGCAGCGGCTGCTCGGATTTGCCATTTGAGAGAGAGAGAGGAGGGAGGGAGAGGGAGGGAGAGGGAGAGTGCGAGCGTGTGTATCCCTCCTTTCTTCAGCCCAACACCCTCAATGGCATCCCGGCCAGACAAGAGGGACTGCAGAGGGTCTCCTCGAGTCTAGGCCAGCAAGTCATTCGATAGGAAAGTTGCCTCTTGGAAGGAATGACCCAGCTTGGCTCCCGCTTCATCTCTCCTGCCTCATCTCTCCTGCCTCGTCTCTCCTGCCAGTGATGGCAAACCTTTTTGTTGTTGGGTGCCTAAAATGCGAGGGCGCATGTGCAATAGCATGTTTTGGCACCCATAATGGAAACATGCCCCCACAAATGAACTTCTGGTTGACCCGTTGGCCTGTTTTTCACCCTCCCCAGGCTCTGGAGGCTTTCCTGAAGCCTGGGGAGGGCAAAAATGGCCTCCCCCAGCCCTCCAGGAGCCAGCGCACACATGCACACTGAAGCTGATGGCTCGCATGCCAGCAGATATGGCTCCACATGCCACCTGTGGCATGTGTGCCATAGGTTCGACATCATGGTTCTATACCATTTCAGACAAATGACTGTTCAGTCTCTTCTTAAAAACCTCCAGTGATGACGCATCCACAACTTCTGAAGGCAACCTGTTCCATTGGTTAATTGTCCTGTTAGGAAGCTTCTCCTTAATTCCAAGTTGATTCTCTCCTTGAATAGTTTCCATCCATTGTTTCTTGTCCTGTCCTCAGGTGCTTTGGAAAATAAATTCACCCTGTCCTCTTTGTGGCAATATTGGAATTCTGCTATCATGTCCCCACTAGCCCTTCTTTTCTCTAAAATAGCCGAACTCAAATCCTGCAGCCGTTCTTCATATGTTTTAGTCCCCAGGCCTTTAATCATCTTAGTTGCTCTTCTCTGCACTTTTTCCAAAGTGATAATTAAGAATCTTCATTGACAAGATATCAGGATTGTTTTGCATGAATTAGGTTCATTCAACTAAAATGGATTATATTGGGGAATTAAAAATAAAATAAAAATGAAAACTTTTTTTAAAAAAATTGCTGAGAAATTGCAATCAGGTATTCTCTAAAGAAATAAATGAGCAGCTCTTCCTGCAAGATGAAAAATTACAGATTAACTTGGAGTGTTGGCATTATTTTGCAGGGAACAGATGTGCTGAAAGGAGGTGAATTAAAAGCAAAACAACATTTTGATAGAGCCAGGCAATAAAAGATGGTATGCCTTCCTTTTTCTAACCCAAATGGGCTGGTGGAAACAACAATTACGGAAATAACTATGCAGAAATGGAAAAAAAAGAAAAGAAAAAAGCACAAATGTTTTCTGCATCACCCAAAAAGTTCCCTTTACATAACCAGGCAACATATTATGATCGATTGTTTGCTACCCGCGGAGTAATTAGCTTATGCTATCTTTACTGAGAGCCAGCTGACACCACAGAAGTATCATATCCTAGTACCACATGTTCTCACTTGGGACACATACGAACATGTTTTGGACACATTATGTGAAAAACCTGCTCCTTAAGAAGTCTGTATGCTTTGAAATTAGAGAACAAGAAGATAAACGATTTTATAAGATATGGGATTTATTTTATCAATGGTTAGACAAAAAAGTATGGAAATGAAATCTGCTAGAGAATTTTACAATACAAGGCTAATAGAATGATGCAGAATATAAGTATAGTATAGATATACTACTATTGGATGGATTGAGGATGATGTAATGAAATGTCATAATATAAATTAATTTAAAATTTAGAATATCTCGCGTAAAATGAAGTAATAATAATTATAGTCAAATAAATTACTAACAATGAAAATAATGTATACATATATACTAGATTGATAACATGAGATTTTACATAAATTGTAAGCGAGGACTATGGAGAGATTGCACAAAAGTTTTGTAACCAACTGACACACTGTATGTAACTGGAAGATGGTTTTATGTTTTCTTTGTGTTTGTTTGTCTAAAAATAAATTTTTTTTTTAAAAAAAGAAGTCAATATGCTGAGAGAAAGAAAAGATGGTTTTTTTTTTTTCAAATAGTAAAGGTCTAGGTTCAGAACATTTTAGAGGTGTCCAGAGGTGGGCTGCACTTACATTCACAAGTGGTTCGCTGGCTGTGAACGCACACGCACGTGTGCACTAGCTTCGCTTGCACGGCCCTCTCTGGGAGTGAAACGGAGCTTCAAAGAAGCAGGTAATCAACTCAGGCAGCTCCAGTGAGTAAAGCAGATGTGGTGGAAATTCAGCTGGGCAGCGAGGGCGAAGGGAATGAGCCAGAAAGTAAGCTAAAAATGGATAGCTTAGCACAGTGATGGCAAACCCTTTTGTTGTTGGGAGCCAAAAATGTGAGGGCACGCATGGGATAGCATGCGTTGGTGCCGACACCCCTAATGCAAAGCACGTCCCCATATGTGCATTCACGCACAACCCCCCCATGGTCTCCGCCCCCATGAGACTGCAGTACTCACCTCAAAGCTGGGCTTGGTATTTCTTTTGGGGGGCTGGAGGAGGCCATTTTTGCCCACCCTAGGCTCCAAAAAGCCTCCAGAGCCTGGGAAGCGTGAAAAATGGGCCCAATAGGTCAACTGGAACAAACAAAAATGGTGGACCCGTTTTTCACCCTCCCAAAGTTCCAGAGGCTTTCCTGAAGCCTGTGAGGGTGAAAATGGCCTCTCCTGGCCCTCTCGAAAGCCATGCATGCATGCGCACTGGAGCTGACAGCTTGCGGCCGGCAAATATGGCCACGCGTGCCATAGGTTTGCCATCACGGGCTTAGCACAAGGATGGGTGGGTGGATCCAACCAGAAATCAAAGCTAAGGGTTTGCCTGAACCCACGCAACCACGTAGCAGCCCACTACTGTAGGTGTCCTTCTCTTTTCACACTAAGGTTCAGACAGAGAAGTCTTTCTATGACAGAGATACATTTGGCTTCATAAGAAAAGGGCATTCCAAAGACCCTACCTAAAAGGATGGCACTCCCTATCTCAGAAATCTGGGTTGGCATCTTCACAGATGGTCTTCCACCAATGAATTGGGAAGACAGTCCTGTTGGATGTCATCTGCTCCTAGGAAATATGTCTATGGCAACTCTCAATCATCCAGTTATGGTTGTCCCAAAGGCAACTGGAATTTCTTGGTTCCCCGCATGCCCATCCTGGAAACATATCACTTCTTATCCAAGAAGCTTCTTTAGTTCTGAAGTTCTGAAGTAGCTTCTTGAATGAGAAGCAAAATGTTTTCAAGGAACACCCAAAAAAGTCCAGTTGCCTTTGAAAAGCACCTTTGGTATTCCTAGGAAATACTTGTTTTATTTAATGATCATGTTACTTGCTTTGCCTTCTTGATATGTATGTATGTATGTATGTATGTATGTATGTATGTATGTATGTATGTATGTATGTAATTATTGCATAGTTTTTAATCTTTGAGACTTGCCACACACTTTTAAAGTATTTTATACTGATTTTAACTTCTGTTAACCATATGCAGAGGTGGTATTCTGCCGGTTTGGGCTGGTTCGGGTGAACTGGTAGTGGCAACAGTGGGAGGCTCCACCCACGAGCCCAGATGTCATCACAGATGCTCTGCACATGCGCAAAAGTGCCATGCGCCTGCGCTCCCTATTCCAAACCGGTAGTGAAGATAAGAGGAAGCCATTACTGACCATATGGTTCTGTCACTTGGATGGGATTTGCATCTCCCACAGGAATAAAAAGGAAAGCTGGGCTGATCCTTTCTTGTTGAGATATCTTGCCAGAGAGAGGGAGGGAGGGAGAGGGAGAGGGAGAGGGAGAGAGAGAGAGAGAGAGAGAGAGAGAGAATCTTTATTTTAGGTTGCTCAAATTTCATTTACTACATTACCTTGGCTGAATCCCTCTATTTCAAATTAAGTCCATATGTAATGCTAAACTATGAAGCGCATGAGGTAAACTATGTTTTAACAGGCTTCAATTGTTGGGTTCATAAATATACTGAACCAAAAATAGAAAAAAATATCATGGCTTATTGTAAGACACGAGCACAGCCCAAAATATCATACTGGTTTTTTTGTGTGAGGTGTCACCTCTAGGGGAAAAAAATCCTAAAATAAGTGAGAAGTAAGTAGAAAAATTAGGAATAGTGAAAGAAATAACAAAAATGTGATTGAATGGAATGTTTAAAAGACTCATCCCCAAATATATATCCTATAATAAACCAAGTGAAAGCGCATTCTTGTGTTTTTTAGTTGTTATGATAAATGACTGGTTATAGAAATGCCACAGAGAATGAACCTGGTCACATTTCAACCATTTTAAATGGACACCTTTTTTTGGTGTCCAGAAAAGTACTGGTATTTTATTTTTACTCCGTACAAAGGATAGATTCAGTTATCATTTTCTCATAAGGAGTATGAACAGAATTTGGAATGCTATCTGTAAATGATGCAATTTGCTGTCTCAAATTAATCTGGAGCCACAAAGGCACAAATAATTCTGGATTAGTCTTTTAACGCTCCAGGGAAATATCTGCCTGCTTTAGCAACAGATAGAAATGTATTTAGATCCTTCAGTTATTATACAAACAAACAGCTGGTGTTTGTACAGTGTTCATTGCCATGATGTAACATTGAATAATATCATGAAAGAAGAAGAGATTAAAAGATGGATACCAAACACTGACAAAACCTTAGACAATGAAGATGAAGAACAACCAATAATTAAGTAATGTCTCAGCTGACTGTAGTTTATGTGCAGTGAACCAATAGCCATTTTGCCAAGTGTATTCAAGCAAAGAAAATGCTTCTTAAAGTTCACGCTAAAATGTTATAAGCTTCCAGCAAAGTTTGCACAATAGAGGTCTGCAAGGAAAATAATTCTGTATAATTTAAACCTCCTTTTTTGCAAAGATTATTTCCCAGCTTTTTCACATAAATTGTGAAATGAATTGTAAATTCATTTGGTTTCTAAGACTGGAAAACAAATATCATCACATAGGTATAATTGTCTGAGCAGGGTTTAGAAGACCTCCAAAGTTCCTTCCAGCTCTATTCTGATTCTGATTCAGTAGAAATACTTTGGAACATACTTTTGTTATGCATTATCAGGCTGGCTGGAGCACAGGTGTTCTAAGCATGATCTCAAACATGGATTTTGCACTGATTGAATTGTTCTAATTTAAGGAAAAATTGTTTCTTATTTGCATTAAAGCCTTCTGGTCCCACATGATAAATATTTTTGGTTTGCAAAATTGGTTAGTTTTCTGGATGGAAAGTGGTTCTTTCTTCTGGAAAGAAGAAATCTTCTGGGTTTTAATTGGAGTTTAATATTAAAATTAAAGTAGTGACCATTATTTAATATTATTCAAATTCACTCCCAAGATATCCTGCTATTATTATCTCAATTTTATTTTAGAAATGACTCTTTCAGCTCATTCCATTCTGGGCTGGATTTGATTGTCTGAAACTTTATAACCAGCCAGTCCAAATTCTGTCAGGTGATGCAAATATTCAGACAATTAACTTAAATTAAGACCAATTGATATGCCTTTCATTAAATTCAGGCCAGTTAAAATGGCTTTCATTAAATTCAGACCAGCTGTGATGGCTTTCATGCAGGAGCACCTGAATCTTTAGCATCCAGGCTCAGTGCAATCAAACAGAATAATTCTGATGGGAACAACTTAATTGAACTGTTCAGACATTTCGATCAAATTGAAACTATTTCTGGAACTGAAACAACCAGAATCTGACTGACTAGAAGATCAGACCCAATTTATAGTCTTTTTTTCTTTGGTTCCTCAAGATGGAGACAAAACAGTAAAGGCAGCAGGATAATAACAGCATTTGACAAATTAGTACCTGTAGCTTAGAGTCATGATATAGGCAATCATACTGCAAATAAAAATAATACCAGGAAGATGGAAATTGATCGCCTATCTCCCTAAACTTCAGCCATGCATAGCTATTTAATCAATTTCATATTATTCAAGCTGATAGGAGATCATAATTATTTTACAGCTTTCTAACAATCTGTTTATCTAGCAGAAGTACAGCTACAGTTTTCCTGCAAGGTAATGAAATGATAAATCTGTCTTTACAGAACTAAACTAAACAGTTTATGGAGTTTTGCCTGCAGTTTCAAGCATAAACAGTAGAACAGAGTCTTGGATTTGAATGCAAGATGCATGTGGGTTTATTATTATTTAAGTGATAAACTCCCTGCAATACCAGGTTTACAGGTGTTTCAACTTGCATGGTGGATCAAACATGTTTAGCTTGGTTGGCATCCAGCTATTAGTGAGTTACAGAGCTTTACAGACATTCTAATCTTCAAACAGACTATGTAACCAGCAGTGAGTTGTTTATGGAAAAATTTATAGGTTGATGAGGACAGATATCCTAGTGCTTAATGTTTGTTCCAAAGGCCAGAAATTCCATAACAGAAGCAAATCAGTGAAGTGGACTCTGATCTGCAAGCATCTACTGATAGTATCAGCAACAGGCTCTGTTTTTGGGGAGGTATAATTTAGAGGAGTGATTCTACCAATTTACGTCTTGGTAATGGAAAGTATAGGGAAAGTATAGGGACGCAGTGGCTCAGTGGCTAAGATGCTGAGCTTGTCAATCAGAAGGTCGACAGTTCAACGGTTTGAATCCCTAGCGCTGTATAATGGAGTGAGCTCCCATTACTTGTCTCAGCTTCTGCCAAACTAACAGTTCTAAAGCACGTAAAAATGCAAGTAGAAAAAGTAGGGATCACCTTTGGTGGGAAGGTAACAGCACTCAGTGCACCTTTGGCATTTAGTCATGCTGGCCACATGACCACGATGAAGTCTTCAGACAATGCTGGCTCTTTGGCTTTGAAATGGAGATGAGCACTGAACCCTAGGGCCGGAAATGACTAGCACACATATGTGGGGGAACCTTTACCTTTAATGGAAAGTATGAAAGATTATATTCACTGTCCTGAACGAGCTGGCATTTCTCCTTCCCTTATGAGATTTAGAGTTTCACTACTGCCTGGAAAAGAGATTTAAAACATCCCTACCTTCTCCTTCGAGTGTTTATAAAATGGAAAAAATAATAATGTGTGGGTGGCAACAAAGAGTTGAGCCAAGAAGAATACAGAAAAACAGGAACAGCTTCCAATACAAAGTCAAGCAACTCAATGGGATGATATAAGGAACAGCACACCCAACTGAAGGTCATGAATATCATCCAAGAAATATTGGCAAATGTTTAGAACATAAAACATAGACTAACAGAGGTGGAAGGGACCTTGGAGGTCTTCTACTCCAACTCCCTGCTCAAGCAGGAGATCCTATACCATTTTAGACAAATGGCTGTCCAGTCTCTCCTTAAAAGCTTCCAGTATTGGAACACCCACAACCTCTGAAGTCCACCCACTGGCATCCCACTGGATAATTAAAAGAGCCAAGGTGGCGCAGTGGTTAAATGCAGCACTGCAGGCTACTGCTAGATCAGCAGGTCAGCGGTTCAAATCTCACCGGCTCAGGGTTGACTCAGCCTTCCATCCTTCCGAGGTGGGTAAAATGAGGACCCAGATTGTTGGGGGCAATATGCTGACTCTCTGTAAACCGCTTAGAGAGGCCTGAAAGGCCTATGAAGCGGTATATAAGTCTACTGCTATTGCTATTGCTATTGCTATAATTGTTCTCACCACTAGGAAATTTCTTCTTAGTTCTAAGTTGCTTCTCTCCTTGATTAGTTTCCACCCATTGCTTCTTGTCCTGCCCTCAGGTGCTTTGCAGAATAGTTTGACTCCCTCTCATTGTGGCAACCCTTCCCCTAGACTAGACATACCCAATTCCTATAAATTGGCTATGTTTAGCAAGGTTCACTACTTTTCTAGAGGAATAAGCAAAAGGGAGTGTGAAAAAGCCCTATTATCCAATTTCATGGTACCTTAGTACAATATTGAGTATAATTTTGATTGATGCATTTATTATAATTTATTTGGATAGCTGATATGTATTTAGTATAATTTAATAAATGTTTGCTGACTTCTGTATCATGTTTTGAATGATGGTGCGGTACACCTCATTTAAAAATATGCAGAGAATCATTGGATGAACTGCAGGATTTGTAGTGCATAAAATACTGTTCTCTTGACTTTTGTCAGTGCTTGTAATAAAATCTCACCATGTAGAATTAATATCTTATCTTACTAAAGAACAGAGACTTATAACATTTTGTTCCTATATTGATCATATCCAGAGTTTTTAAATTTTCTTATTCTAGAGCTGAAATGACCATCTAATGTTATGATGATCTCAAGAAAGATCATACTTTAAAAAAAGTATTACAGGTTTATTAGCAAAGATCAGATTTCATGCATCTAATAAATACATTGCTAGAATGCAGACTGTCAAGAATATGCCAGATGATAATAGCTGTATATTTTAAGAAACGGGAGTAGTAATACTTCACTCCACCTTTGCTCCTTCAGCAATTTTCTAATATTGTTTATTTGACAATTTGGAAACAATTTTCTATTAGCAAGGCAATTCTTTCTGAGATGGAACAAAGGAAAGCTGTGAGGTTACATAAAGCTGAGATGGATATCATTTTTTACAAATGAAGACTAGCCTGTTAAACAGGGATAATATAGTAGGAAAACACAAACATAAATATACAGTGGTTTCAACAACATAAAAAGGGTCCCATTAAAATTTATGTTGTCACATTGTTCAAGCCATGTTTAACCTGGGTAAATGTTGCAATGAATAAATCGGATGAGCTGTTTGTGAACTAAAAACGCCATCCTACCCTCACATGACTCAATAATTTAGATGTCATTATTTTTACAATGTGTGCAATTTATGGAACAATAGCTTCCATATGTCTAGGATGTTAAAACAGATGGCAGCATTTAATTGAACTTGGAGATCTCAAAACCAGGGTCAGACCTGGTTAATATTTGGATGGAAATATTGGAGAAATCCCAGGAGCGTAGGCTAGGTTGCAAGGATGAATATATATTTGAGGCAGAGGTAAAGAGAAAATTCTATTGCTTGTAAGAAAACTAAATGGATGTATCCATGAATTCTTCCGAAGTAACCCAACTTGAAGGATATTCCCAAGATGTCTGAAGAAAAATGAACTGTCAGCCAGATGTAGCTTTGGGAAGTACTTCCTATACCCTTCATCCTAATTTTAAAAGTTTTCTGAATGTAAGTAATCCTGACCTTTTGCAAGACCTATTTTCCCCTTCTCTGAATTGGTTCTGTAAGACAAAGAAAAAACTGTTTTAAGATAGAAAATGGGATGCCAGAAAAAAAGGAATAAATATTCAAGAAACAGAAACATATACCTTGGGCTCTCTCACCTCATCCCCAGCATCACAACTCCAATAGGTTACTTTGGGAGTAAAACCTTTGAGGAAGAAAATAAGAATAATCATGAGGTTATTCAGACACAGCCTGCATTTGGAATTCTTTCCAACCCATTTACCAGCATTGGTATAAGGGATACTGTATCTGTATTTTACTCAATGAAACAAAATATAAATCCTTTCAATCAATCAATCAGAGCTGAAAGGATCCTTGGAGGTCTTCTAGTATAAATCCCTGCTCAAGCAGGAGACCCTATACCATTTCAGAAAGTGACTCTCCAGTCTCTTCTTAAAAACCTCCAAGGACGAAGCACCCACAACTTCTGAAGGGCAGCTGTTCCACTGGTTAATTGTCCTCACTATTAGGAAGTTTCTACTTAATTCCAGATTGCTTCTCTCCTTGATTTCCATCCATTGTTACTTGTCCTGGCCTCTGGTGCTTGGAAAATAAATTGACCCCCTCCTCTTTGTGGCAGCATCTCGAATACTTCTATCATGTCGTCCCTGGTCCTTTATTCATATCCAAACCCATATCCTGCAATTATTTTATTCTCCAGGCCTTTAATCATCTTAGTTCCACAGGTGGGAATGTGACAAATGTCGGCAGTGAATACCAAGAGCATATATTTCCAATAAGGTCACCCAAGTGTTCTGACCCACTCCTCTGTCCAGTAATGAAAGTCTTGACTAGAATATACTTTAATTAGCAAGACCAGAATCTCGGTGGCTGAAAGCCAAGCAAAACAAACAGATAAGGACCTTGGCAGCAAGTCCGACAAACCTTGGCAGCAATTCAGACAAACCTTGGCAGCAATCCAGCCTGCCAAGGCAGTTACGTTCTCTTTAGTCAAAGCGTTGAGCTCTGCAAGAAGGGCGTGTCACAAGCAATCTCTTTTATAGTCTGGAGAGGAGCCTAATGACCATCAGCTGAGCGCAATTACCTCCTGTAATTGCGTAATTGTTCTTGACGCCGAGTAGCTCTTCGATGGCGTGCATCCAGGAATAAATCACTGCTGGCTTCTGGCTCACTCTCCCTTGTCTCCGCCCCACTGGTCCAAGGCTCACCTCCCCCTGGTGGCCAACCAGTCTCTCTGCGCCCAGCTCGGAGTCAGAACCCTGTCCAGAGTCCTCCACATCCTCCAGAGCCAACTCATAGGGCCCCTCACTGTCGGAGTCTGGTGGCAGCTCCAACGGCTCCTGCTGGGCCACAACACCCAAGGCAACAAGATCTTCCCAGCTAAAGCAATATTGAGCAGCAACAATATAGGGAGATACTGTAAGCAAATTCTCAGATTGGTGATAATAGCAGAGGCATCCATTCATATCTTGCAGGAGAAGACCAGAAGAAAAAGCATCAGAAGGCAAGACATGAACCAATGGGTGGAAACGAATCAAGCAGAGAAGCAATTTAGAACTAAGGAGAATTTTCCTAACAGTGAGAACCATTCACCAGTGGAACAGCTTGCCTTCAGAAGTTGTGGGTGCCCAATTGTTTTTAAGAAGAGATGGACAGCCACTTGTCTGAAATTGTATAGGATCTTCTGTCTGAGCAAGGGGCTGAATTAGAAGACCTCCAAAGTTGCTTCCAGCTCTATTCTGATTCAGAAGAAATACTTGGAACATACTTTTGTTATGCATTATCAGACTGGCTGGAGCACAGATCTTCTAAGAATGATCTCAAATATGGATTTAGCACTGAAGTTCTAATTCAAGGGAAAAAATGCTTCTTATTTGTATTAAAGCTTTTCGGTGCCACATGACATCCTGTCTTCTTCTGGATTTTAATTGCAGTTTAATATTAAAATTCAAGTAGGAGGATTGGGTTAGATGAGCCCCAAGGTACCTTCCAACTCTGTTATTCTATGTACTAAGACAGGAGTGTGAAACTTGTGGCCCACGAGCCGGAGACGTCATGTGCTGGCCACGCCTGGTTTAGCAAAGAGAAAAAAGTTGTGATACATCATTTGATGATGCCACGATGACACAAGTTTGACAGCCCTGTTCTAAGACAATGGTAAACCACTCATGCATTCTTACAATGAAAACTGAATGAATAAAAAATATAACATGGAGAAATTGCCGAAACTCCAAGCCAGTGCTGAAGTCCCGCTTCCAAAGGAATGTATTGGAGGGATTTTGCTGGATTTTCCCCCCAGTCTCTGCCAAAATCAGGCTCAACAAGAATATCCTTCTTTTGCTAATTTTCCCCCACAGACTAAATTTGCTCCCACTGTATTGTTTTCAGAAGTGGGGGGGGGGTGAGGGGTGGTGGAGATGGACAACGTTCCCTTTACATAATTCATTTCCAAACTGTTGGAAAGCCTTTGCTTTGTTAAAATGAATTTGATTTCAGAAGACTTACCACCATTATATTTATTTATTTATTTATTTATTTATTTATTTATTTATTTATTTATTTATTTATTTATTTATTTATTTATTTATTTATTTATTTATTTATTTATTTATTTATTTATTTATTTATTCAGTTTCTCTTAGCTTCCAGGTCAACCAAGCGACTCAGGGCAGCCTACATTAATTCAGCCATATAAACTGCATCAGAGTTGGCTCCCAGGGTTGCCTTCATTACATGCCTACAAATGTGGTAAAGGATTTTGTAGATCATCTGAGTCAAGAACATGGTTATCTTCTACCATAACAAGAAAGGATGAACAAATTGGGTAGCAGAGATGACCTTTGTGCCTTGGTTGATTCTTCTGAGAGGATATTCTCTTGGTATTCTCCCTATATTCTTTGCTCATTATTCCTTGTGACTCTGCCTTCCCCTAAGAGTGAAGCAGCATAGCAGGACCTGAAGAGACTAAAAATAATTGCTCTGCCAAAAAATGAAAGCCACTGGGAAATGGACAGGAAATGGGCAATCAGAGATTTTTCAATTTCTGAAATTGGTGGATATTGATTTTTAATTGCAGATTTAATTGCAGATTTAATCTAAATCTTAGATTTTTCTCAGTCTTATGGCTCATTGTCATCATTATACAAAGCCCTTGACTTACAACCACAATTGAGTCCACAGTTCCTGTTGCTAAGCAAAACATTAGTCATGTAAATTTTGCCCCCTTTTATGACCTTTCTTGCCATAGTTGTTAAGTGAATCATGGTGTCAAGTGTGAAATGCTTCTGAGCCATTTGAACCTCTACTGATATTCTACTTGGCAATGAACTGGGGGGAGGGAAGGGTGAGAAAGAATGCAGACGATCCAAGAATAGACCTTTTGAGCCAAAAACCCATCAAGGTCACTCCTGCAGGTGTCTGACAAACAAATGAACAGTTCTCAAAACAAAGGACTGATTCTTAATTGGCCAGCATGATCTCTATGGGTGGGAAGAAGGGAAACTAATGTTTAACTATGTAGCATTGTGTGGGAAAGCTGGTTTTAATTCTTCATTACCAAAGTGGTATATTCAATAAAGTTTTACTTTTGGGATTTTAAAATGCCTGAGAGGGCCTGATTTTCTTGGGTTCACTTATCAGATGTTTGACACACTCCACTTGTTTAATTAGTAAAATGGTTGTTTAATTAATCTGGCTTCCTCATTGACTTTGCTTGTCACAAAAACTGATCACACAGCCCTGGGACACTGCAACCATCATAAATACAAGTCATTTTCCAAGCATTCCCAGAATTTTGATCACATGACCATGGACACGCTATAAGGGTTGTAAGTGTAAGAAATGGTCATGAGTCACTTTTTTCAATGATGTTGTAACTTTGAACAGTCACTAAATGAACTGTGTAAATTTGTTCTGACCTAGGCTTTCTCAACAGCACGAAGCTGAGTCCTCATCCCGATAAATCCCTTTAATTTAATTTACAGTAAATTCCTCTCCAGCAAAGCCTTTCCTCTCCCACAGTCTTTCAAGACAGTTCACAATTACTGACCTTTATCAGGCTTGGAGAGTGGCCAGGCTGATATCTTTCAGATGCCACAATACTTGGCAAGAATGCAGGAGTGAACTAATTGTCTCCTACAAACAACCCTCCCCTTTCACTTCTCTTTCATTCCCTATGGCAGGAGCCATTCACCATCCTCCTGTGGCCTTACTCCCAAATTGACCCTTGTTCCTTAGCTGTTCCCTTCGTCTGGCAACTCTGCACATATGCACAGTGGGAACAGGCTCCGGCTGTTTGTCTGCCTCACTGATGTCTGACTCCGAAGGCAGCTGATAACTGTCAAATAGCCCTGGCCCCATCCCTGTATCTGATGCAGAGCACTCATCAAAGCCTTCCCCAGACTCCAGGACTGGCCCATGTTCCTCCCCAACCTCTTCACTGTCCAAATTTGCTGCTAGCTCTGCTGGCCGCTGGTGGACCGCTAGTGGACTGCTGGTGGGCCATGACAAAATTGAGGATTACTTGAACCAACCCCATCATCATCATTACCATCAAGCTGGCCTCATTTTATTTGTGCTGATTTTTTTTTTGGTTATAATCTGCAGTCCTGAGATTCAGATACAATCTGGTTCTGATATTCCTTAATCTTTTCTCATCCAAGAGAAATGTAACTGTTGATATGCAGTAACGGATAAGAAATTTTAAAAACTCATAAGTTTAATAACATCATTTAGAACACATGGGTAAGTCAATATTTTTCAACTTGATCCTGAAAAAACAGCAACTGGTGCTACCAATGGCATCTTCACAAGGAAAGTCATTCTATACTGTGGTGTCATTTCAGAGAAAGATTCCTCCTTTGTTGCCACACAAAATGCCTCAGTTGTACTTCCAGAGGGGGACCCCAAGTACAACTGAACTCAAAGTAAAGGCATGAGAGAGTCAAACCTATTATTCCAGTTTTTGATACTTTGATACTGTAGTTGTTCAAAGAGGAAGATGAAAAGTCCTCTTTGAATATTGCATCAATCGGAAATCTTCCCTCAACCGTAATTTTTGCTTCACAATGTTGAAAGTTGCTTAGACATCTGTTTAGGGTGATCAGACAAGGGAAATCTTTGCTTTCTTTCACTTGAGAAGACCCACATTTCTCTGCAAACCTTTGGGGAAAAACTAGGCTCTGGCTGAGCCTCAACCATGGAAACCGCATGGGGAGATTTTGATCGCCCTTTCTCAGCCCAATTGTTTGCAGATTTGCAGGTATAACAGGAGTGTTATAATGGATAACCATGTAAACTGTTTTGGATTCCTAGATAAATTGAGTGGGATTGATAAATCTATCAAAGTGTTGTTGTTAGTTGCAAAGTCATGTACGACCCATCGCAACCCCATGGACAACGTTCCTCCAGGCCTTCCTATCCTCTACCATCCCCCAGAGTCCATTCAAGCTCATGCCTACTGCTTCATTGACTCCATCCAGCCACCTCATTCTCTGTTGTCCCCTTCCTCTTTTGCCCTCAAATCATTCCCAGCATTAGGCTCTTCTCCAGTGAGTCCTTCCTTCTCATTAGGTGGCCAAAGTATTTAAGTTTCATCTTCAGGGTCTGGCCTATCTATCTTTTTAATTATCTATCAAATAATAGTTATTTTTGTTTGAAAGAATAAGTTCTACTCTTGCTTTATCATTTTAAAGACAGTTTTATGCCTCTTTATTCAGAAATCATTCCCATTGCTTCTAATAGGCCTTACGTTGTGACGTAGTTGGTGCTCTGAGTTTGGTGGCTTTCTTACAGACATTTCATTACCAAGTTAGGTAACACCATCAGATCTAGCATTGATGATGTTATCTGTCTGGCTAACATCCTGTTAGTGTGTGAGAGAGTTGAGGGCTGTTTGGAAACAAACTACTTGCTATGTGAGCAACAAGGAAGGAGACAGCAAGGAACCTGGGCGTGGCTTGTTCTGTACTAAAGCTGCATGCTGTGCTGATATCTGAAACTAAAACCGAAAGTGAAACTTCTCTTCTGAACTACCATGTTGGAAAACCTGCTTTTGGTATTGTATATTTACTTAATGTGTTATTTTACATGTAAAGAGAAGTTATTGAATCCTCCTGAATCAGTTACTTCTGTATGCTTTCTGAATGTGATTGCTGCTGCAAACTCTGACATATCCTTACAGCAAATAGCAAACAGCCAGGTCAGCTTTGCACATTATTGCAGCTAATTGGCCTCCCAGAATACCCCAATCAGCTGTTCCAGGCTGCAGAGATTGCCACAGACCATCGCCTCCTCCATGCCTTGCTTTTTTGGCTACATTCGGTATATAAAATGCACCCAAATTTTCGCCCTCTTTTGGTAGGGCGGAATGTGTCTTATATTCTGAAAAATATGGTTTGTTTCATAACTAACAAACAAGTAATGGAAGAAAAGAGATATGTCTGTTATTACCAAGCATCAAGCAGACAATGCTTCATATCGGTTGCACATAAAGCGTATCTACTGATTCTTTTAAAGAAAGCAGTTCCCAGTTTCCTTTGGTGTATGACAGCTGCACACACAAAAATAAAAATAACAATCAATTCCGTTGAATCCCAACTTCAAATACAAACAGCCACAAACGTGACTTAAAAGAATGGACTCAAAATGTACTAAATGGGTCTGAGGGGAAAAAAAGAAGAGGCAATGACAAAAAGAAATGAAATTAACTCTTTTTTTTTAGTAAGTTGTCAACTGTCAACATTGCAGTGTGTGGATGTTACAAATGTCTAGTTGGATGTAACTTTCAAGTATTTCCGAGGTCACACTGGATTAGCCTTAGTTAATGGCTTTAATAGATGACAGACTGGGCAGGCCATTGGCAAAGCATGACTTCAACTGGGTAGGATGCAGATTGAAAATAACGTTCTCGTGTGGATATGGGTAGCTTCTGATTTCTGGTGCCAGAAGGGTTGTTGTTATAGATACAACAATGTGAAATGACAGTTGCCAGTTCCTTAGCTGGTGTTGACCTTCATACAAATCAAGCTCTCCCAAAGAATCTAGGATGTTGTTATGTAGCATAGGTATAGCTCCAAGCAGTGCTGCCTTTATAGCAGTTAGACATATACCGCTTCATAGGGCTTTCAGCCCTCTCTAAGCGGTTTACAGAGTCAGCATATTGCCCCCAACAACAATCCGGGTCCTCATTTTACCCACCTTGGAAGGATGGAAGGCTGAGTCAACCCTGAGCCGGTGAGATTTGAACAGCCGAACTGCAGAATTGCAGTCAGCTGAAGTAGCCTGCAGTGCTGCATTTAACCACTGTGCCACCTCGGCTCTCTAATTGCCTTTGGCAATTGATGGATGGGAATTTTGGGCAATGCACAATTTTTCTGTCATCCAAGATTTTTTTTAATATGGGACTATGCTGATAACCCCTGGGACCACCGCAGCTGGTTTATGACATAATCTTTCAACTTTGATTTTGAGATCTTGATATTTTCTGATATTTTCCAATTCTTTTGTCTTCTATTCAGTGGTGGGATACTGCAGTTTAACAACTGGTTCGGTGATTGCGTTGTAGAAACCCATGTCTGATGTGCACTTTACGTGGGTGATCCAGAGGTGGGTCCCCACTGGTTCGGACTGGTTTGGCTGAATAGGTAGTAACTCAGCTGGACATTTGACCGTACCAGTTCTATCCTGGGTGCTGCCACCTTTATTTTCTGTTCTGTACATGCGCAGAACAATCTTCATTGAAAAAATGTAATTCCCCCCCTTTTTAATGCTGTGCACATGCCGGTCCCAGAGGGATCCCAGAGAGGTGCAATTTTTTTTTACAAACACAGAGTCGTTTATGCCTTCCCCCACCCTCCAGAAGCACTCTGTAGAGCTGGGGGAAGGCAAAAATGCCTCTGTTTTTGTGAAAAATGGCCCATTTTCCACAGGTTTTTCACAAAAACAGGGGCGTTTTTCCCTTCCACCAGCCCTGCTGAAGCCTGCAGACTGTTCCTGGGGATCATGGAGGACAAAAACTTTTTTTTCCTTACTGGATAGTTTGCAGGTGCTCCCTTAACTCTGGCAAGGCTGGAGCCCCCCCCCCCCCCCAAATAAAAACTTTTCATCACCATTTCTGTGAGCATGGCTTGGCGAGGGGGTCATGTGACTGAGTGTGGATGAGTGATGTCAGGTTGGCCACACCCATTCAGTCACATGCCCCTCCCATTCAGCCACACCCACCGAACCAGTAGTAAACATTTTTGAAACCCACCCCTGGTGTGCACGGTTTTTACCAAAACTTATCTTGCACATTACTTCTTGGGGAGTAACACAGCTGAGGTGCAGCAATCCACTCTGCTGCACTAATCAGCTGAGAGGATATAGGTAAATAAAGCACAAGGGCAGGCAGGCCCACCTGATCATTGGAGTGAACCGGTTCTCTATCAGCTAATCATCAGAGCTACTGGTTCACTCGAACCTGTATAAACTGGCTGAATTCCACCTCTGCTTCTATTCTATTATTCCCTGGTATTGCCACACCAATTGCTCACACTTCCTTTTTTTTCAACCACAAATCTCATGTCAATTTTTAAATCTGGTATGTTATCTGCCAAGACTTTATTTTAACCTGCTCGTTTTCAACTACTTTTTCATCTATATGTTCACACCAATTTTTCATTGACAAGACAACATAATTTTTACAGATGTGCCAGTGAATCATTTTCACGATGGTATTATGTCATTGTTTATAATCTGTTTGAAATAACCTCTTGAACAAGCTGTATGTCAATGTTCCGATTGATGAAACCAACCAAAGCAAGCATGGCTGAGACGATCCAATCTCTTTATGGAAAACTTTGTTGAGTACATCATATTGGTAAAGATGAGGGCAAAACCAGATCTAACTATTTCCTGCACATAGTTAAAGTTCAGGTTCTCCCTCCTCTTATTAGATTGAGATTGAGATTGAGATTGAGATTTGTTTTATTTATATGCCGCCCTATTCCCAGAGGGACTCAGGGCGGTGAACAACTCAAGGGGGAAAGGGAACACAAAGTACAATACAAGTAGTTAAAAATAGCCAAGAGTCACACAGCCACACAAGTCGAGAGGGGAAGGGAACTCATCAACCCCAGGCCTGCCGGCACAGCCAGGTTTTAATGCCTTTTTGGAAGGCCTGGAGAGAGGTGAGGGTCCAAATCTCTGCGGGGAGTTCATTCCAAAGAGCCGGAGCTGCCACAGAGAAGGCCCTCCCCCGGGTAGTAGCCAGATGACATTGGCTGGTAGACGGAACCCGGAGGAGGCCGACCCTGTGTGATCTAATGTGTCTGTGGGAGGTAATTGGCAGCAGGCGGTTTCTCAAGTACCCAGGTCCAATACCATGAAGGGCTTTATAAGTTACGACTAGCACCTTGAAGCGTATCCGGAGACCGATCGGTAACCAGTGCAGCTCACGGAGGATAGGTGTAACGTGGGTGTACCGAGGTGCACCCACAATCGCTCGCGTGGCTGCATTCTGGACAAGTTGAAGTCTCCGAATGCTCTTCAAGGGCTGCCCCATGTAGAGCACATTGCAATAGTATTAGACCACGTCACATTGTCCAATGGAGTCTCCTGGTGTTTTCGTGAGAAAGTCTTTTGATTCTGATAAGCACCTAGTTCTATCTACCCCTTCCCTCCCGCCGTAGTTCATTGGCAGACTGAGAAGTGATAATAGTTGGAACAGCAAAAGTGCCGTTTGAAGCTTGACACTGAGTCTATGCTGTATTATTTCTTGCTTCTTTGCACACTCTGTACTTTGAATCATTTAGTGATTTTTCAATTCTGGCCTTGATTGCATTAGTTCAAATAGCTTGCAGTTGAGCAGTCAAAATCAAACCTTCAGTTTTTTTCCTTTAAATGTCCCAGTTGTAAGCCATTACTAGATTTTATCTTTATTCACTTTTCCTTCTGTTCCAGTGGGCTCTGGGTGGCATATGAAATAAGGAATGAATAGGAGCTCTTTGAAATAGCAGCTTGAAAGCTTGGCTTCTCTGAGGAACAGAAATTAACAGAAACAAGAGAACCGGAGTGTCAAAGTGATCAAGAAAGCCACAGAGATAAGAAGATATAGAGAAAGAAGCTTGGATAGAACAAATGCTATTAATAGCTATGCTGTTCCCTCAGATGTTAAAGTAAGTAAATATTTGGACCAGTCGGTGTAAGTTTGGCCCAGATCACTCACTGTATTGGGGAAATATTTCAACTTGCTCCCGTCATGTGGAATTAAAAGACAGTTTTAACATCAATGTGCATATTACTGGGCTTCAACGGTATTCAGATCTCCAAGACCTGTTTTAAACTTGGGATTTCAGGACCAGCAGAGCACTATAAAAGCACAAGGTAAGGCAAAGTTGGTATTTATGTATGGCCACTTAAAGAAGCCAAGAGTTGAGATGGATGAAGCCTACAGTAAGGTCACCTTGCCAGGTCAAAATAGTTTTGATAGGTGTAATAAGGCAATATAATTCTGGCTAATGAATGGTTAGAGACACCATCACATCTTTCAAAATCCCTCTCCATTTTTCTCCATACCTTGGATAGAAGTTGTAGAATGTTGTGGTGGCCTACTGGTGAAAATGTTCACTTCCCACTCAGAAGGTTGAGAGTTCAATCCTAGGCAGTGACAGATGTTTGTTTATCAGGGCGTAAAGAGAAAATATCTGCCGTGAGCACCATGTAGGCATCAGGAAGGGCATCTGGCTAGTAAATGTTCAGCTCCATTCAGTCACCCCGATTCCACCTCAGATAAAGGGATTGCAAGGTCATTAAGAGTAAAAAAAATGAATAGAAATAGTAATATTGTATTTTGTGTGTCAGAATGCTTAAAGCAAAAAAAAAAAAAAAAAAACCATCAAATTTCTGAAGGCCCTCAGAAGTCTTCAAAGTCTTTTAAACCACCTAATTTAATTTGTTGCTTCAAAGCCTGTCTCTGATATGATCTGTGCGTTGGCTTCAAAGTGGCGGTTCAGTCAAATAATCAAATTGCCTTTTCATACTTCATACAATTCTTCTTAAAATAATTTGAAAAAGGGGTAATTCCTCCATGTAACCTCCTGCCCAACTGACATTAGCTAATGTAGCTTGTCGTTGGCAACATAGCTACCTGAAAAATTGCTTCTTTTATTCCTAGTCCCCTTGATACTTTGATACACACACAGACACACATACATACATACTATATGTATGTAAGTATGTATTTATGTATGTATGTATGTGCGTGTGTGCGTATGTATATGTATGTGTATGTGTATGTGTATGTGTATGTGTATGTGTATGTGTATGTGTATGTGTATGTGTATATGTATATGTATATGTATATGTATATGTATATGTATATGTATATGTATATGTATATGTATATGTATATGTATCAGTGGTGGGTTCTGGATCTCGGTGCAACTGGTACGGTGCAACGGAGCCAGGCGTCCACTACATGAATGCATGCAACATACACGCACACACACACAACACACACATGCGTACTTACCACCCACAATGCCTCCGCAATGCTCTAGCTCCTCGGTGGAGTGTCATGTAGGTGCCGTATGCTCCGTGCGCAAGCGCGGAAGCGGTAAGGAGTGCGGGTGGGTGGGTGGGCCCTCCAGAGCACCATACCAGAACGGTACCTGGTGCTCCCAACAGGCACCAGTATGCCCGTACCGGTGTGTACTGGTCATATCCCACCACTGATGTGTGGGTGTGGGTGTGTCAGTGTATGTGTGCATCTGTATAATAAAGACTTTTAATTTCAGGTTTCAATTCTGATTTAGCTTTATTATTTATGTTAGCCTGAACAACAAGCAATTCATTTTCTTTTTGTGGCTTTTCTTTCCTATGTCTATAATGTAAAGTTCCCTCAAGTTAAATTCACTTCTTGATTATTAGAAGGGGCATGTCCAAGTATCCTTATCATTGTTCATTGTAGGTTTTCTAAGAGTATTTAAGAGTATTTATATCCATATAATTATGAATAAACATACTAAAATAAATAAATTTATGTCATTATTTTATAAATAAGAGCCTTTTCACTGAGGAATTGCCTTCCTCCGTATGAAACTTAATGAAGATCTAGATGTAGGGGTGGGTTTCTGTACCTGTTGGTACACGTTTGCTTCCCTCGCGCGGAGGCCTGCTGCGCGTTGCTCGTGCATGCACAGTTGACTGAAAATTGTTCTGCGCATGCAGAGAAACATGCCAGCAATGGCAGAAGAGACTGGGGAATTGGTTCGGGGGTGTGGCCAGCCTGGGTCGCTGCTGGTTCTGCAACCCAGGCCAGATCACCACTACTGGTTCGGCCGAACCGGGAGCAACCCACCTCTGATGTAGATGTCTGTTCAGATTGCTGTGTCCAAGGACTAGATCAGTGATAGAGAGGAGCAAAAGGTGCTAGTTCTTTTATGGCATTACCTCAAGAACACCCTTGCTTATTGAAAACAGGAAAAAGCCATTTTGGCCTAGTGGTTAAGGCATCAGGCCAGAAACCAGGAAATGATGAGTTCTAGTCCCACCTAAGGCATGAAAGTGGGTAACCTTAGATTGGTCAGTCTCTCCTTCTCTCTCAGTTCACTATGGGGTTATTTTGCCCCCCCAAAAAAGGAGGAAGAGTATGTTCATTACCTTGAATTATTTATAAAAACAGTAAAAGGGGAATAAAAATAGATATTCTCTGTGAAGACTACTGTCTTCAACAAATATTCAAGGGTGATAGGTTTTCCTCAGTTTTAGATAATCTCCTACATTAAAAAATGGTAAGCCTAGGCAATGTTATCTCATGCATGATTTGCAAACTTTTCTACAATTTATTATTCTTTGAAACATAGACTTGTTTCTGACATAAAGAAATGTGGATTTTCTTTAAATATTTATTTTCCTTTGGCAGGCATATTTCGTATTCAACTTGTACAGTATAGTATGTAATTTTGCCTTATCAACACATTTTCTGCACAATTTATGTTCATATTTGTTATATACGCACTGTACCCTTCATGGGTAACTTTCCACTTTATGCCTTTTTGTATGCAACTTTTAAAATATTTTAAATGCCTCTTCCACAAATATGTGTTTTTAATGTAATTGAGCTAAGTTTCTATCATAGGCAATTCTTAGTATTAACATTATTTGCATCTTGATGAGTGTTCTGTAGGTATTTTTCCACTGATAGTATAAAAGACAAGAGTAACATTTTCAGCTGTTTGTTTTCTTGACATTTCTAAAGCTAACTCCCAAGTCTGAAAATATTTTAAACACATTTGAAATTAATGATGTTTGGGGCATCTTTTGAACATGTTGGCAACCTTATCAGATCTTTGCAAGGTGTTTGATTTCTTGAGGTATTCCCAGGTTCCCAACAAAACTACACAACTATGAACTTTTAATTTACTACACCAAGATATGTAACTCCTCCAATAAGCTCTCAGCTTTGACAGAATGGTGAGTTTCAACCTCATGTAAGACTTTCAAATGTGAGTTCATCATAACACTGACAAAAATTCCATAAACTATATTATAACCTTGAGACATTTTTGGATCTCTTGTAACTTTTCTTTGAATTATCTCAGTGAGGATGATGATGATGATGATGATGATGATGATGATGATGATGATGATGATGATGATGATGATATCCATTCAGTCGTGTCCAACTCTTGGCAATTCTATGGGCTATCTCTCTCACATTTTCTGAACTTGCACTGATTCTTTGAATTTTTCTATGCTCTGTCAGCTTTAATGGTGTCCAACCATTGTGTTCTTTGGAGGCCTGGTTTCCTTTTACTACTAACTCTTTCCAAAATAATTGCCTTCTCCGGTGAGTTACCACACGTGGCATGACCATAATAATGAGAGAGAGTTGTGGGATATTTTCTTGTAGTGACATGTCTAGTGTCATGCACTACAGCACTTGCTTTTGGGACATCTTTACTGTCCAAGGAATATGCAGGAGCCTTCTCCAGCAACACAGCTCAAATGTGTCAATTTTCTTCCTGCCTTGCTTATTTAAGGTCCAACTTTCACAACCATAGGTAGCTATGGAAAACACAATAAATAGCAACAGTCCTTATGCTAAGTCTGCTTTACAGCCTCTCTAAGTGTTTTACAGAGTCAGCCAATTGCTCCCAACAATTGGGGTCCTCATTTTAATCACTTTGGAAGGATGGAAGGCTGAATCAACCTTGAGCCTGGTGAGATTTGAACTGCCAAATTACAGGCAGCCAACAGTCAGCAGAAGTAGCCTGCAGTATTGCACTCAAACCACTGCGCCACTGTGGCTCATAAAATGGACTGACCAGCCCAATGTTCTTGCTTTTCCATATTTGGCTCATGTTCATCATGGCTGTGTCATCCAATGCAATCCCACATTTTATTTCTGGGCTGCATTAACTGCTTTGAGTTATCTGCGACCCAAGGAAAGTGCATTTTCTCCCACACATTCTCTTCACTGTCAGCTTCTATTCCATTCCTTGCAGTGGTCATGAGTTTGGTCTTTTTGATGTACAGAAAGAGACCAAAATTCTTATTTTCTTCTTTAATTTTCTTGATCAGATGTCCCAAGCCTACTTTGGTTTCTGAGAGGAGAGTTGTATCATCAGCATATTGAAGACTGTTGGGGTTTCCTCCTCCAGTCTTCACTCTGATTTTTGAGACTTCAATATCTAGTTTATGTAAAATCTCCATTTCTGTAAGAAAAAAAAACACATATTTAAGGGATCTGAATCTCATGTGGTTTTTTTCACTGTTAATCCTATAGAAATAAACATGGTAAATTGCCTTCTTCTCCATGATTGTATATCCTCGCACGACTAAGTTCCTGTACACATTTTGCACAACTAACTTCCCAGAAGCGAAGTCAGGGACTTCCATCAAAATCCCTTTTTGAGAATTAAAGATTGATAGTAATGACTGATGATCAGTGATGAGCATAGACTCCCTTCTGTGCAAACACTGGTTGAAACAGTTAACTTTTCAAACCAAGCTTAATGCTTCCTTTCTATTTGCACATAATTATTCTCTGCAGCTGTGAGCTTGATGCAAATGCAAATTAGGGGTTCACTCCTGTTTTTCATTATATATGATGTAATTACCATATTGATGCCATATTGTGAGTCATCATAAGGCAATTTCACTGCTAAATGCACACATTATCTGTCAGTGCTAGTCTGTTGTCAAAATTTCTGTGACACTGTTTTGTCCAATGTCACATTCTTCCTTGTACTTGAGTGTTCAAGAGATATAGCAATTTTAAGATGTGTTGATTACAAGTCCCAGAATTCTCCAGCCAACATGTCTAGCTGGCAAATTTTGTCAGTTGAAGTTATGCGTCTTAAAGTTGCCAAGATTGAGAAACACAAGTTTATAATTCTTAGCCTGTGATTGTTTCTTCAACCAATCACAATCCCAGATTGCTGTTCTATCTACTTTCACAACACACTAATCTCTTGCTCATTATTGTGTTTACAGATAAGGATATCCCTTAGATTGGAATTATTTTCTTCCCCAGTATAACATTTAAATTGTATTTCTAATGGTTTTAATTTAACATCTCTGAAATGCCCAATGTATGCTACAGTATCACTGATTCAGAAGGTCCAGCATCCAATTACATTGACGTAATTTCACCATTCAGTTCTAGATTCTACCATTATCACTGAACAGATTTCACCTTTTATGCTATGGATTTCCAGATTACCTTTCCTTGTTCCACTTTCATTATCAAATTATTGATATATTTACTTACCGCTTCCCCCCAAAAAGGCACATACCTTTTTTTTTTTGCACATTTTTCTGCCCATTTAGTGGTCTTGCACACAAGTGGCCCCACTATTTGCCTGGAAGCAAAAGCAGACAATTGAAGACCAATCCACCTTACTGTGATGGTTTATGAGGCAGAGCGCCTTTCTTATAGCACTTCACTTCAAAGGCCGAGGCAGACGGGTACCTTCTCCGAATAAGCATAAAAATGAAGGTATTATTTGCAAGCTCAGCTTTAACATTCTTTACAGGAAACGAGTGGGGGGTGTTCTCCCCCTCTCCCACCAGAGCCATTTGCAAATAGATTTGAGAGGATTCATTTTCTTATACTGTTAAAGGGAAACGGTATGCATTCAACTCTAATACTTTGTTTTATCTGGAAGAGAAGAAGCTGTACATGCATATTAGCTGGACTCATTCTTTACAAAATGAGATCTGCAAATTTGAAATAAAATCATCGTGGAAACAAAAGAAAAGGAATGGGTTTAGGATGGGATAATATTTCAAATACCGTTTGCTGGCTCCTTCAGAAAGAGAAGTACAAATGCAATTAAAACGAATGCCTTTGATAAACATAAATGTAAGTAGTAGGGAATTGGCCGCCTGGTTGTTTGAAGATATCAGGACTCAATTTCTTTAGATTAGAAGACCGCCCCCAAAACTGCCGGTCTAGTAGAGGCCCAAGAAACTGGATATAAGAGGAAAATGTTTTAACCTAAGTTCCTACTGATATATTAATTTATTCCTGCAAAAAAAAAAAAAGGGAGGTCGTATTTCTGTGCACTCAGGCATGTGAAACTTCACAGCCAATGAGAAAATACAAGTCGGTGTGAAAATGCATATGGACATTGGTAGACATTTCTGCAAATAAACCGATTAGCAGTTTGCTTCTATGTGCCGTTCTAGATGCCAGTGCTCAGTTACAGAATAATTTATGGCTTGGATTTGGGATATCTCCAAGACTTCTATGTCAGATAGAATCTGTACGTCTGATACAGATAAGCAGAGAGGGGCCCGCTGTGGGTCCTTATCCTGAAGGAGATAGGAAGGCAAGGGCAAATACAAGGGACGTTATCTGCAAGAAACCTACTAAATCACCTGGAAAGCCTGCAGGCATCTCTTCCTAAATATCTAGATTACTCTGAAGAGGGTTGATGCATCTGAATCTGAAAGCAAAATAAATGCAAGTTACCTATCTAGGGCTGCAACTGCTTGTGACAAGCCCATGGCCAGAGTGGAGACCAGGACTCTATGAGTTTGTTGTGGTCCGCCAATGACCAGCAGAGTCGGCAGCAGATTTGGACAGTGGGGCGATTGGGGAGGAAAATGGGCTAGTTTTGGTGCCTGGGGAAGGCTCAGATGACGGCTCTACGTTGGAGGCCAAGCGGGGACCAAGGCCACGTGGTAATTATTTGCTGCCTCCAGAGCCTCCAGAGTCTGACATCAGTGAGGCAGAAGAACAATGGGAGCCTGTTCCTAGTGTGTGTATGTGCAGAGCTGCCAGAAGGTAAGAACAATTAAGAAAACAGGGTCGACTTGGGAGTCAGGCTTGGAGGTGATTGGCCCCTCCCATAAGACATAAAAGAGGAGCGAATGGGATATGAACTTTTAAAGAAAGCAATTAGTTCATCTGGTCAGTTTAAGCTTTGAAAAGTTCTCTTTGACTCTGTGCTAAATTTGGCCTTGCTCTGCATTTGGCAATTAGGTCTCTGGTAGTATTCCCAGGGAAATAAGGTGGGTGTTTATCAACATTTCCCCAAAAGATTGTGGCAACTCGAGAAGACATCTGTCAGAACCTTCACGGATTGTTTGTGAAGCCTTGTGGACTATTAATGGCCATAATTTACAGCCGTATAAATAAAAGAGGGTTTTTGGGATTAAGATTGTGATTTATGCTTTCTAGCTCAGAACAGAGGTCCACCCAATCTTTTCCTGGGCATGTGTCAACCTTGAAGCTGGCCTGGCTGAAGCCATCTTGGAGTTTCAGTGCTGCGACAATGGAGCTGAGGGATGGGGAGGGGGGATTAGCGATAGCTGGCGTTGTGTAGTCAAAATACAATAATACAATAGCAGAGTTGGAAGTAACCTTGGAGGTCTTCTAGTCCAACCCCCTGCCTAGGCCGAAAACCCTATACCATTTCAGACAAATGGCTATCCAACATCTTCTTAAAGACTTCCAGTGTTGGGGCATTCACAACTTCTGGAGGCAAGCAGTTCCACTGATTAATTATTCTGTCAGGAAATTTCTCGTCAGTTCTAAGTTGCTTCTCTCCTTGATTAGTTTCCACCCATTGCTTCTTGTTCTACACTCAGGTACCTTGGAGAATAGTTTGACTCCCTCTTCTTTGTGCAACCCCTGAGATATTGGAACATTGCTATCATGTCTCCCCTAGTCCTTCTTTTAATTAAAGTAGACATACCCAGTTCCTGCAACCGTTATTCGTATGTTTTAGTCTCCAGTCCCCTAATCATCTTTTTTGATCTTCTCTGCACTCTTTCTAGAGTCTCCACATCATTTCTACATCGTCGTGACCAAAACTGAATGCAGTATTCCAAGTGTGGCCTTACCAAGGCATTATAAAGTGGTATTAACAGTTCACGTGATCTTGATTCTATCCCTCTGTTTATGTAGCCCAGAACTGTGTTGGCTTTTTTGGCAGCTGCTGCACACGGCTGGCTCATATTTAAATGGTTGTCCACTAGGACTCCAAGATCCCTTTCACAGTTACTACTATTGAGCAAGGTACCACCTATACTGTACCTGTGCATTTCATTTTTGTTGCCTAAATGTAGAACCTTACTCTTTTCACCATTGAATTTCATGTTATTAGATAGTACCCAATGTTCAAGTTTGTCAGGATCCTTCTGTATCTTAAGCCTATCTTCTGGAGTGTTGGCTATTCCTGCCAGCTTGGTGTCACCTGCAAATTTGACGAGTTCCCCATTTATTTCCTCATCCAAATCATTGATGAAGATGTTGAAGAGTACTGGGCAAAAATAAAATACTTCATTACAAAAATAAAATACTTTCTCTTGGGAACCAAGGACGTTTTCACACCTGGCCGGAGGAAGGAGATGTGATGTCACAGGGCCATTAGACAGTGCTGTGATTGGACCATGTCACTGAAAGGGGTCACATAGTTTGAGGTTGAGAGAAAAAACTTTTACTTTTAACTAGGTGAAAACCATGGGACCCCCTCAGAGTCAGTTTTAACCAGATTTGTGCCAATATGACATATCCAATAAACCTATTCTTTGAGGGATTCATCTGCCTCAGAGTTTTGCTTAGTATGGGTCTATTACTTGGAACCCTGACAAGATGCTGACTCTAAATACAGTATTCCTTAAAAGGATTGTTGCTAGATAGGCAGTATACTAGGAGCCTTAGCTTGTCTTTGCCATCCAATTCCACACACAAGCTTCCTATTGTACCAGGGGCTAAGAGGCTAAACTTGTCGATCATAAAGGTCTGCAGTTCAGCGGTTCAAATCCCTAGCGCCACATAACAGAGTGAGCTCCCCTTACTTGTCCCAGCTTCTGCCATCCTAGCAGTTCATAAGCATGTATAAATGCAAGTAGAAAAATAGGAACCACCTTTGGTGGGAAGGTAACAGCGTTCCATGCACCGTTGGCATTTAGTCATGCCAGCCACATGACCACAGAGACGTCTTTGGACAGTGCTGGCTCTTTGGCTTTGAAACAGAGATGAGCACCGCCCCCTAGAGTTGGGAATGACTAGCAAATATGTTAGGGGAACCTTTACCTTTACTTTTAACATTATAGCAGTATTCCTGTCAGCCCTGGATTCATCTTACAGGGCTGCCACAGTGGGAATAGGAGAGTAGCGAAGGGAGTATATCATAACAACGTTCTTTCACATAGGATCAAGTTTAGGCTGCTGGCACCTGGAAGGGAGTGATGAAGTTTGGCAGCAGCTGAGACAAGGGATTGATTGGGCCATGTGATGTGAATGTCACTGGACAGGGCAGGGTGGGAGTTTTGGTGTGGGTGGGGGAAAACACAGGATTTCAGATTCGGGTTTTCCCCAGATGTGATAATATGATTTCTCTAATAAAATCTGACTTTGATGGACTTTGTCTCGGAGTTCTGAATTAATATGAGGAGTTTGTTGGAATGCTGACATTTCCAATATCCGAAGGGGTCAACTTATTTTCCAAAGCACCTGAAAGCAGGACAAGAACCAATGGATGGAAACTAATCAAGGAAAGAAGTAACCTAGAACTAAGATGAAATGTCCTAGTAGTTAGGACAATTAACTAGCAGATGTTGTGTGTGCTCCATCACTAGAGGCTTTTATGAAGAGATTGGACAGCCACTTGTCTGGAATGGTATGGTCTCCTGCTTGAGTAGGGGTTTGGACTAAAAGGGACCTCCAAGGTCCCTTCCATTATTCTGAGTTGTCATTGTAAGGTTATTATAGACCCAATCAACTTTTATAATGTCTGAAAAATCTTGTCTAGTCTCATCTTAATCATCTTCATGCCTCCTAGTACTTTTCTATCTGAGTGATCTCAGTCATCCGGTACACTTAATACTTCTTCCTGTTTTGAGAATGATCTCTTATGATAACTTAGAAATCTTGAGTTCTGGTAGGAAATTTAAAATATACTGAAAACATCTCGATGTCAGCACAGATTGCATCCTTTTGTACAAAACTGTACTTGAAAGGAGTTGTATGTTGGGGAAATATCTCATTCTGTTTGCCTTTGTCCATATGAGCCAAAGATCAAGCTATTGTCATTTGGCAGGATGAAGTGTAAGGCTTCTTCTCTCACTAATTCCCAATTGCTGGACTGCTGATGCAGGGCAGAACGATAAAAGCTACATGGTTTGCCCACGAGCATCTCGAAGGTTTGCTCAAAAGTCATGTTCATCATTCAGAAACAATGACACTTGACATTTTCCTTTGCAAGAAGCAATTTGTCTAATAAAGCTGGGAGAAAATTGAATTTGTCAGCTACTTAAGTGCATTGGTCTCTCCAAACATAATAAACCAAGCATAGATAAGAAGTGTTCCTTTATTTTCTTCTGATTTAAAATATAATTCATCATTAGACATCATCTCTTCTGTTTCACTCATTCTCTCAGATCTTTGTGGTTAAAAATGTGGAGGATTAACGTCATGTAGGATGACTTATATAAGACATAACAAGAAAGGCAGTTCAGCATATTGATTATGACAGTGTGGCAGAAGCTCTTTTAGTCCAAAGCTAGCTGGATAACTTTAGGCCAGTCCCTCTCTCTTAGCCCTAGGAAGCAGGCAATGGCAAGCTACTTCTGAAAAAAACCTTGCCAAGAGAATTGTAGAGATAGGTCCAGGAAGTACCAGGTATCAACATTGACTCAAAGGTGCAAGTGAATGTAAGTACATACACATACACACACACACACAGAGAGAGAGAGAGAGAGAGAGAGAGAGAGAGATGGAGAGAGATGGAGAGAGATGGAGAGAGAGAGAGAGAGAGAGAGAGAGAGAGAGAGAGAGAGAGAGAGAGAGAGAGAGAGAGAGAGAGAGAGAGAGAGAGAGAGAGAGAGAGAGAGAGAGAGAGAGACCATATGAGATAAGCCAGGGCTGTCAAACTCACAGTCCGTGGGCCAGATACATCATGCTCGTGGTCCGTTGGCCATGCCCATGCCCGGTTTAGCAAAGGGGGAAAAAGTTCCAATATGCCACATGACGCCCCTGTGATAATGAGAGTTTGACACCCCAGACATAAGCCCAATTGGATTGGTGGGGAGGAAACAGAAGCAAAAGTAGCAGGCAAACTGAAATCACTTGATGTCTTGATCCCTTTGCCGGGATGGTAGAAATCAGATTGTTGTCTTTTCCTTGGGAGGAATATGGACATAATGTCATTATTAACTGTACAGGGTGCAATTTTATTTATGGCATGTACACAGTGCTGTTAATAGAGAAATAGTTACCTAATTTGGATAGCCAGAGTAGGTCAGCCCATAGCATATCAAATAATCCAGTAAAGGTCACAGTATGATTTGCACAGGGTTTTTTTGGGGTGTGTGTGTGTGTGTCATTCCTATGTAATATTTTGGATGGTATATAAACTGCAAGCCTTTTTAGCTTGGGGCTCTTTGGCATTTTGTTTTTGGCTGGGAGCCTAGTGATCACTACTGTATAGTTGTGCATGCCGATAAAAGATATGTTGTGACATCTATCACTACGTAAATACTTTGGTCCCTTACCAGTAATACTCAACTTTCAACCATTTGTTTAGCGAGCATTTGAAGTTACAATGGCACTTAGAAAAGTACCTTACAATCAGTCCTTGCACTTACAATTGTTGCCGTATACCTATAACCACATGATTAAAATTTAGACACATGCTACCAGCATAAATTAAAATAAGCCTGGTTTTTTGGGTTGCTTTTTTTTTTTTTTTTGCAAACTTCTGGCAATATGGATTTGAAATTGAATAGTTGATGTTTATGGATTTGCTTATACATAAGGAATAGGGTACGAGTTGAAGAATTATTTGCTTATAACCTTATAAGGGTGAAGAGTTACTAAGTTTGTAAATACTTGTAAAAAAAAAAGATTGGAAGTCACTTCTTTTAATATTTATTTTCATTTTATTATATTCCTCCTTTTCTTTTTCCCTGCACTTTTCTTTTTTCCATTATTTTCTCTTTGTTTTAATTCCATTAATTTTTACTATTTTAATATGCAAACCATTTTCATTCTCATGATATGCTGTTTATATTATTCAATTATTTTCAAAACATTATGTTCCATTCTTTTCTCTTTGTTTTAGTTCCATTAATTTTTACTATTTTAATATGCAAACCATTTTCATTCTCATGATATGCTGTTTAGATTATTTAATTATTTCCAAAACATTATTGTAAAAGTGTCAATGCTCTAAAGTTGTCTAAACCCTGAATTTGTTTATAATTTTCTTATATCAAAATCTTACTTAGTTTTTTGCTGTTTATTCCAAGTCCTTAAAGTTAATGGGGTTTGTTTTGTTCAAGAAGAAAAGTAAACTCATCAGATGGATTTTCAAACGTGTTGTTCCAAAGATCTCTAATACTCTTAAGATAATTAAATAAGTAATTTTTGGAAATAGGTAATTTCCAAAAGTGATTAGAAGATGAAGCTAGTTTTTTTTAAAAGACTCCATTACTGCTGTGAACATGTTGGCCAATCATTTTATTTTCTAACTCTCACAGCCTCATAAGACTTTCTTAAGGAGCAACTATTCAGAGCCCATATGCATGATCTCTCATCCACTCCTTATCCAGTGAATAGTCTACTTGCCTGTTCCTCAATGTTTGCCTTGGTCTTCATCACCAATTCTGGTGGAAACATGGTTAATTTAAAATTTAATTTAAAAATTAAATGTTCTCAATGGGTGATGGAATGCAAAACGATAATGTGCACCCAGAGAGATGAGTTGGGGCATTCCATAAAATGCCATCAGTGAATACTTGATGGTACTTACTCCAAACAGATTAACATAGTTGGAAGGGACCTTTATAGGTCATCTACTCCAACCTCCCATCTAGTGGGAGCTTCAGCACTTGAGACTTTCAAGAAGAGATTGGACTGCCATTTGTCAGAAATGATATAAGGTCTCCTGCTTGAATGGTGATGTTGATGTTGGACTAGATGACCTATAAGATCCCTTCCAACTCTGTTAATCTGTCTACTTTTATGTAAAGTTGCTTATCTGGATAAAGTTACTTTTTTTTACATATGTAGTATTGGTTTATTGTTTAACAGTTACAGTATGTTTTTAAAAACAACAACAAATCACCCATGGTTTGTATAGCAATTGATATAAAAATAGAAACTATTGTCAATATTTCCTTCAAAAAGAAACTGGACAAGGCAGAAGGGATTTTGTGCTTGGTATCTTCAATAGTCTTATGTGGAATAATCTTTGCCAAATCTTATCCCTCCAGTGCACCCTTGTAACTTATTCCTATGTAGTATTCTTCACCAATCTCAAGACAAAGAGAATGGCTGTTAGTTTAAGTGAAAACATGCTGAAAAAATGTTAATTGCTTCATTATCACATTTTATCATTAGCTCTTCACAATGAACTTCACTAACTACAGGAGTAATTGTGTAGCTGTCACACGGTTTACTAGAGTTATTTGTATATATCTGCATGCATGTTCTTTAAGAAAATAGGGTTAAATTAGAAAAACAAAAAAAACACAGATCTTCTTTTGTCTTTAATATTTCTGAGACAATGTTCTTAACCCAATCTTCTTTTGAACGAACCTTCTTTCCTTGATGCCTGCTTTCGGCAATCTTTGGGATAGTCTATTTTTCAGACCATTGGGCAATTATTATCCAGACCATTGATTAATTAGAGTGTTTATCTTTATTGTTTGCTATTTATTAGCATGTGGATTATCTGCTGTTTCAATTAAAATTATATTGTGATCTTGTATGATTGCTTAACCATTTGGTCAGCCTTGTAGGGATAGCTTGAATAGTGATGTTTTATTGCTAGACCGTTTACATGAAATCTATATGTGAGCAATTCTGCAAATGGAAAAGATTGTTATAGTCCATTCACCTTTATTTGTGAGCAAATAGGTATCTGTTTGGATAACTAAAGCAGAAAGAAATCTAGATTTATGTGATTTTAAACAGATTAGGTCTGGGTTGACCTTACCTGCCAAAAGAAGTAAATTGTTCTGCATTTTACAAGCATAGAAAAAGATGGTTTCTTTAACTGCACCCAAGGAGTGAGGGAATAAAGTTATAAATGCATCGATTTTGCAAGATCTTTTTCACAGTCGTTTAAATGTCAGGATTTATACTGAACACTTTAATCCATTTTACACCCTATTCTACCTTTAGCAGGAAAGGGGAACAAATTTTATGGTTTCTCAGAACAGATTGCTTTCTTCTTTTTTTTTTTTTTTTTTAAAAAGGTGAATAATCCCTTTTTAAACCATGTAAGCTGCAAATTAATTTGCCAGGGTAAATTCATAAGAAAAGTAAAACTTTTTCAGCTTTATGCTACTTTTTTCCAGATGTCTGAAGAACTAAAATCAGTTTTCCCCCCTTCCTAATTTGCAAATTTGTAGCTGTACTTGTGTCAAAATATGGTCCTTGACAGATTTATTTCAGGTTACAAGCTGTAAATGTAGAAGAGGAGTAATTAGATATACATTTTAACCTCTGAATTTGCATTTCCCAGAAGAGAAAGGAAGAGACAAAGTGATAATATAACTAGTCATGTGAGCAAGCCTTGCCATTCCTGGCTTTATAAAACAGGGTAGAAGATCCTTGGATCTCCATGAGACAAATAAATTCAAGAATAACTCTGAGTGACAAGAGATAGTTAGCCATTCTATTATAAACTTATGGCCTGGTATTGCAGGATGAATGTTGCCTTCAAGTGTCCTGGACCAGATTGTGATGCACAGGTCATCAAAACTCTTAAAAAACATTGATAACTCTCCCTTCCTAAAGATTAATGTGAAGATGAAAAACAGAACCAGAATGGATATAGCAATAGCTATAGCAGTTAGACTTATATACCGCTTCATAGGGCTTTCAGCCCTCTCTAAGCGGTTTACAGAGTCAGCATATTGCCTCCAACAACAATCCGGGTCCTCATTTTACCCACCTCGGAAGGATGGAAGGCTGAGTCAACCCTGAGTCGGTGAGATTTGAACAGCTGAACTGCAGAACTGCAGTCAGCTGAAGTAGCCTGCAGTGCTGCATTTAACCACTGCGCCACCTCGGCTCTTTTTCCAGACACTAACCACAAAGTGAAGGTTCTGGAAATGCAGTTAGTGCTCTTATTAATGTATAGCACTAAGGACCATAAGCAGGGGTGAAATGCTACCGGTTTGGAGCAGTTTGCCCAAACCAATAGTAAAAACATGCTATCGGTTTCCCTGAACTAGTAGTAAAAAACTGCTACTGGTTCGGGCGAACTGGTATTTCTAATCATCAGCTGTGATGCGTGATTTATATTAGCTAGAATCATTAGATTTCCTGCTTTCTAGATAATATAAATTGTGTGGCACAGTGGATTCCCCCCTCGCTGTTCTACTTACCTTTGCAGGCACGATCGGCAGCAGGATCCATCCACCCACGCGTAAGTCATCACGTCCCATTTTTGACACACTGCGCATGCACAGAAGGTCTTGTGTATGCACAGAGGTGGCGCGTGTGAGCAAAGATTTGCGAAACAGAAGTGAAGGTAAGTTGATTTCACCCCTGATCATAGGTCAGGATCCAAGGGAATAGGATCCTGAAAGTGACGGCCTGTGTAGATGGTGTAACTGACAACAATAGTGGTTCCTCGGCCATAGATTGCAGATCCGAGTCCTTGACTTACAATAGTTTGTTTGACATTTCAAGCTTCCAACGGCACTGAAGAAAGTGACATGACCATTTTTTATAATCCTCCTCCTCCTCTCAGACTGGGAACTACCATATTTTTTGGCGTATAAGATGCACCCTTTTCCCTGAAAAAAGAGGCTGAAAATCTGGGTACGTCTTATACACTGAATACATCATTTTTTGCCTCTCGAAATCCTGCCCCTTCACCAAAATCACCTTTCTGTGCCTATAGAAAAACGGGACATTTTTTTGCTCAGTTTTGCCCCCACCCCACCCCCAGGAGTACTCTATAAGCTTCCTAAAGGTTATGCATGGAATTTTTTTGACAAAAACAGGCCTTTTTTGCTTGTTTAGCGGGGGCCTTATCCCCCAGGAGCACTCTGCAAGCCCCCCCAAAGGTTATTCATGACTTTTTTTGAAAAAAGGGCCCATTTTTGTGAAAAACAGGCTGTTTTTCAGAGGTTTGCAGAGGGCAAAACCTTTTTTTTTTTTTTTAAAGTGTCTTCAAAACTTTGGTGCGTCTTATACTCCAAAAATACGGTAGTCCTACAGGATTTTTTTTAACACTTTCAAAATGTTAAATGACTGCTTCCTAGGGCTGAGAGTGAAAGACTGGCCAAGGTGGTTTTGTGTGTAAAGCAGGATTAGATCCTGCAGGAGGAATGGTCTTCTAGTTTCTATCCTATTGCCTCTAGAGCAGTGTCCTTGCATGCTGAAATTATATGCATGTGTGATATTGCACGTGCATGTGCCCACACCCATAATGTAATGCATCCTGCGCATGTGTGCATGACCCCCTTGTGCTCCCCCCACTCCTGTGCATGTGCACAACCCTCCCCACGTGACTCCTGTGCATGTGCACGCCCCCCCCCCCGAACCCTAGCAGACCTTCCTGGAGCCTCATGAAACCAGAAATGGAGCACAGGACCCCAGCAATGCCCCGTGCATGCGCTGCATCTCCCACGTGCATGACAGAGTCCCCAAAATCAGCTTGCCGGTGGGAGTTGGGTGCCCATGCGTGATGGAGCTGAGCTTGGTGCCCGCAGAGAGGGCTTTGTTTGCCACCTGTGGCATGTGTGCCATAGATTCGCCATCAGGGTTCTAGACTACTAGACCAAACTTTTTTTCATTTTAAGCTAGCCAAATGGTAACTTGGCTGAAAAAAAAACAAACCTATTTCACTGGGCAAAGAAATGTCATTCTTATTTTCATTTTGGCAAGGACTGTTACATGGGGCACATAATGCATCAGCCCTAATAAGATAAAAAAGGCAAAATAATTTTAAAAAGCCCCAGCTTTTTCAGGAGGCAACTCGACTTTCTTATTTTTTCTTTTGAGGACATTTTGCTTCTCAGCCAAGACGCTTCTTCAGCTCTGACAGGATCGTGAGGAATGGAAGGATTTATATTCCTTGCAGACCGCTGGTAATCTGAATCCATTTATTTGTTTAGTTTGTCACTCATGTATAAGATAACAGGAATAAGAATAAACATGAATAAGAGCACAGGAAATGGGGACAAATAAATGGGGACAGTAGGACAGGGGTGTTAAGCACGCTGGTGCACTTATTCATGCCCCTACAGAGTTTTAGAGGGTCGTTGAAGAACTTGGAGGTTTATCTGTGTCTTCAGGGTTGCCTGAGTAGTGCTTCTGGTTCCTGTAGCCTGCAATTTTTTCTCTGGAAATCCATTCCTACTCACACACCATTCCAAGGGTGTTCATCCCTATAAATTGTATAGCTAAAAGAAATAAAGTAGAATTACTTGGGGATTAAATCGTTCTATCAATAGCTGATCAAAATAGATTCCTTTGTGTGAAAACATTTGCTGCACACACTAAAAATATTTAAAAGAATAGTGATTATGACTGCAGTGAATGAGGGCCAAGCTTTTGACTTTATCTCTTGTGATGGGCTGAGTAAGAACATAGCACACTGCCAGATTATTGGTCTATTAGGCTCAATTTTTGAGCTGTCGAATGAACATTTGAAAGTATGTATTTATTTACAATATTTACAACTGCCCAGCTCTCAATTCCAGCCCACCGTCCTGCCATGCTCCAGCTGCTCAGCAGAACATTGCGCAGGTATTATATGCTGCACATGCATGCGCAAATGGCCCGCTAACTTAAAAAGAGGTAAGAAACAAGGGTGGGTGAGTGGGCCCCAACAGAAACACTGTTCAAGTACGGTGGCAGCTGCTTCTAGATGCCACGGGTACCCCCATACCGGGGCATACCGCCTGGAGTCTATCACTGCCATAATCCCTTGCAGGGCATAGTCTGGGCAACTGAATGGAGCTAGCAGAGTGTTTAATGGCCAGATGCCCATCCTGTCACCAATGCAGAGCTTTGTTGAGCAGTTATATTCTCATTGTGCCCAGAGAGAGAAATATCTGCCTCTATCTAAGATCGAACTCACAACCTTCTGATTGTGAGGAGAAAGCGCCACCTCTAGGCCACTGCACCACTCTGCTTATTATTTAATCATCCAGTCCTCTAACCCTATCCTTCCCTTCTCTTCCTTTACCTTCCTTTCTTTTCTTTTCCTTTCCTTTCCCTTCCCTTCTTCCCTGTTAAACCTTCCAGCGAACTTTTCTCTTGATCTTACTTCTGGATGGAATTCTGTTAGAATTCTCCAAATATACCTGGAAGGCTTCAGGTTGGGGAAAGTCTCTGAATTAATCATATGCTCATATTTATTAACAATCTTTCAATAAATTAGTTATCTATCAGTGAAGGCAATGGGGCAATCAAGATAGAATCTTGTGGTAAAGTCTAGTGTTATGTTTAGAAGAAAGGAGGGGTATTAATGCAGCAAAATGGGTATAATGAAATAAATTGATACATAATCATATTAAAAGAGTATCATCTGAGCATTAGGACAATTAAGTCTTGGACCTCAATTACCTACATTTATTAAAAAATTTAAACGGCTTCTTTTTCAAGTTTCTGAAATTGTGTTGAATCCTCATACGTAGTTATATAGAAGTAGGAGTTGCTGCAGATATAAACTGTAATCTACCAGCTGTTTAGAATTAACAAAAGTGTCCATGCATAACTTTTTATGGATCACAATTAACACACAGTTCATTAGATTTATGGAATATAGTTATTCCATAAATAACTACGAGAACAGGAAGGTCATTAAAAAAGCAGTAAGGAGAAGAATCATAGACATTATTGCCTTGATGAGTTGATTAACATAGTAAAAAAGACTGGATTTTTTAAAAACCACAAACAATAATGTAATATCTTTTGAGGAACTTTATCTTAGTTGTTTTGTGAAGGATTTGGCCATTTCTTGTTCAAAAATCTCCATTTGATATAAAAAACACAGTATCCTGAAATTTCAAATGTTCCCTTGGAACTTTTCAATATGCTTATCTCAGCTATTGGTTAAATGCCCATCTAGTCTTCTGCCAAGGATTGAAAAAAGTCTAAGAAACTGACCTCCAGTGGAAGACCTGGCAAGAAGATGGAGGGAAATGACTAAGAACATGTCCTTATTTTCATTCTTTTTATTAACAGACTAGTTGATAACCGGCATTGCCCAGGTATTTATTTATAGGGGGAAAATGCTGGACCAAACATAATTTCTAATGTTGGATTTTCCCTCTTACCAGAGGGAGCCCCCTTGTGGAATACTGTGAAGCTGTCACCGTGGCAACTGAATTGCACTGTATAGTAGAAGCCATTTTATGGCAGTACTGTAGAAGCCATTTTAAAGAACAACAGCCTGTATCTTAACAGAACACATACCACAAGGAGTCTTATCCCCACAGTATTTGTTTCCAGTGGGTAAGTCATCTTTGTACCAAGATGATTTGGTTGAAATTGATCAAGGCATTCCAGAGTTATGCTGGAACATACATACACACACACACACACACACACACACACACACACACACACTCACTCACACTCATACACACAAACAGACATAGATAGACAGATAGACAGATGGACAAATAGACAGATAGACAGATAGACAGATAGACAGATAGACAGATAGACAGATAGACAGATAGACAGATAGACAGACAGACAGACAGACAGACAGACAGACAGACAGATATATTGTGCCCAAAAAGAAAGAATAAGGCTGGGCAACAAATATGATGATCAAATATTAAACAATGAGCATAGACTTCTGGATGTGTTAAGTTAGTAACACGGTTGTCAAGTGAATTTGTCTTCCCTATTGATTTTGCTGGTCAGAAGTTCAGAAAAGGTGATCACAAATATCTCAGGACACTGAAACTGTCATAAATATGAACCAGTTGCCAAGCATCTGAATTTTGATCACATGACCATGGGAATGCTGCAACAGTTGTAAGTGTGAAAAATGGTCATGTCACTATTTTCAATGCCATTTTAACTTCAAACAATCATTAAATGAACTGTTGTAAGTCAAAGAATACTTGACTAAGTGTGTTATTAAGTACTTACCTTTCTTGGGATCAGTCAAGGCCAGGTAAGTGCTGAATTAGATCCCAAATACAATTTTGCCATTTCAAAATGTGTACTGGTCTGAATTGGTTTCTATTTTGTATTTTACTTTTGCATAGTCCCATATTTAGTGAACAGTTTGGCGCACAGAAAAAGGCTCCATACATCATTTTTTTGGTTGTGTGCAAATGTTATAATGCTAACAAGATAACTTTAATGATACAAACTAAAGTTTCTATTGAATAAATAGATCTTTGATCCAGACCCAAGGCTCCTCCAGCAAAACGCATCAAAAATGACGGTTTTATTGCTGCAAAACTCTAAACGCAGAAATAATTAATTGCACCCAATGTGCTCCACAAAAAGGCTCACCATAATATCACTTAATTGCTATGATTATTCTCTCCTGTCACCTTTGACTGTTTTGATCTTAGCTTTGTTCCTGATAAATGGAAAGGCTTAATGAAAAATTAAACTGGAAGGATGTTGGAAAATAGAATATTATTATTTAATCTTGGTTTGGATAACTATTTTTATGGTGTCATTTGTAAAAATGCTGCACTGATGTAAAAACCTTCCCAACACCACCACCACTATGGCCAGAGAGTGAATACAAAGCTTAGCTTAGTCATACATGGGACAGTTTGTTTATATTGTCTCTTGAAATAAATATAGTCAGACTTGAATCCCAACAACGACATGGCTAGAGGTTCATCAAACTTTTCACACAAGTAGTCCTCAACTTAACAGCATTCATTTAGTCATCTCACTGATGCCTATCTGTGGTCATTCTGTTTGTCTCTTTAGATAAGGAACCCAAAGAGGCAGAGGTTGCATAGTTACTACTAAAATGCTCTTCCCTAAGTTAATGTGATATATTCTTGCAACAGAACTCCATTTGAGAGTCTTGACATTAAGTCTGGCATTTGAAGGACAGAAGTGACTTTGCCAACTTCCAGAGTTGCTTGGAGAAATGTTCTGAAGGCGAATATATGTGTCCCGGGATCCAATCTGCAGGATCCCATCTGGGTTGGTCCCCAGGACTACAGGTTTTGCCTTCTGAGCTTTCAGATTCGTGCTGGAGCCCATCTTCAGGAAACTTCTCTCTAGCAAAGTTCTCTAGCAGTGCTATTCTATTCAGAGTGGTCACCAGCCCAGATTGGATCCTGCAAAAGATGTTCTTTTAAAAGCTTGGGAACTCCCAGACTATTTTTTATTCCTATTTTGTAATGGAACTATTTATCTGAGATAAATATTTTATAACCTACAGTATTATTTCTGTTCTATTTTTTCCCTTAAGTTTTAAAAAGAAAGTCAATGACATTTGATCAACCATTAAATTGATATGGGCTGGCACATATAAATGTCTGTGTCCTGAAGTTCCTTGTCACAAGTGCTCAGAATAGGCCAGGCATAAATGACTAGATTCACATATGTAAACTTCAAGCCATCTACTTCATTGCATTTTGCCTATAATACACTAATCTCCCCAGATTGCTTCCTATGAGAACAACTAGATAAAATTCTAGTCCTGGATCACTTGCAACTGTGCAAAAATTCCCTGATTGATTCCTACTCCTGTTTAGCTGGGTGTTTCCCAGCAGAATATGGAGATCCATTTGAAATAAATGTTAAGAGGGAGACCTTCTAAAATTGAGTTGCAATAATCATTCTACCCAGCAAGGAAAGCCAGCTCTTCAATTTCAAGTAATATCTTCAGATTCTTCAGAATGGGATGGATGTTGTGAGTCACACATTACCACATTTATAGAAAGATAAATGGATAAAGTTAGAGGAAATTATTCTCCAACATATTTTGAGGGACCTAGTTTGGGAAGATGCTGTAGACCTCAAATTGCCCCGACCAAAACTGATCAGGCCCAAAACTCCAGGTAATAGCTCTATATATCAGGGATCAGCAACCTTAAACACTCAAAGAGCCACAAAGGTCCTAACCGGAAGCCCACTGTTCGATTCTGGAGCCAACCGGAAGTCTGGTTCCCCCACTATAGTCTCCTCCTAGCATGGTGTCCTTTTTCCTTTTACCGACTGGCAATAGGGAGCGGCAGCAGAGGAATGAAAGAGCCGCATGTGGCTGCAGAGCCGCGGGTTGCTGACCCCTGCTCTATATCAACTTTTTTTGAAGCCCCATCCTGGGATACTTCTGCTGCTAAGAGAGAGGAGGTAATTAGATAAACCTATATCACTACATCAGAATGAATGACAGCCAGTCCAACCATTTACATCCTTACAACAGACATGGATATGATTACATTAGTCTTTATTCAGCTACATTTTGTAGTGGAGAATTGGTTTCCAGTTGCTTACAGACGAATGATGCATTTTTCCTTTTTCCTGAATTACCCTCATTAGTTGTGATTTTTGCTTTTCAGTTAAAATGCATCATGAAGGTTTAACGGTCAACCTTTCAGTGCACAAAGGCTACCCTTGCTGTAGGTTTTGAAAGGGAGGTGCAAACTGCATAGGATAATGATGTCAAAGTGGGCTGTTTGAAAAATAAATAAACCCTGAATATCATAAATCTTTGCATAAAGTGTTATAGCAATGAAAATAATAATAATAATTATGAAGTAAAATGATATGTACTATTCATTTAATCCTTTAGATCTGTGATAACATCCACCCTGAATAGTAACTGCCTCCTGAGCGTTCTTGCAGATAAGGGTCCTAAGAATACAACTATTAATTCATTAAATTCATTTTAAACAAACCATTAAGCTTTGAACCTGAGGAATAAGAAGGTCAGTGAGAGATATGGCAGGCATTCAGAGGTGGTATTCAGCAGGTTCTGACCAGTCGTGGAGAACAGGTAGCGGAAATGTTGAGTAGTTTGGAGAATTGGTAAATACCAACTCTGATTGGCCTCACTCCCATCTATTGTTTGCCTCCCGAGTTCCAACTGATCGGGAGGGAATGGAGATTTTATAGTATCCTTCCTCTGCCATGCCCACCAAGCTACTCCCACCAAGCCACGCCCACAGAACCCATAGTAAATTTATTTGAATCCCACCACTGCAGGCATTCCTACTTTATCTTTGGTTGTTGGTCTGTCTTCTTCTTCAATCTTTAGTTTCTGTTGCTACATTTTTTTGGCACTGAAGGAAGTTGTCACTCTCCTTCACAGTTCAGACCAAAGTCAACTAGTCATTATAAATTGCAAAAATATAAACATGACATGGGCAGCCAGCATTGTAACATTAATCACACCTTGTACATACCACCATTCAAATGGCAAAACCCTGAAGCTTAATTTATAATCCCTTGGATCTGACATGGTTATTTTCAGAGAAAGCTTTATTTCTTGCTAGGTTTTTTTTAAAAAAATAATAATTATTCTATCTTTCTCATGAATAACAACCTTGATATATCTCACTTCCACCCTTGGAGCAAGTTATATGAAGGCATGCAGCCAGTTGTCTCTCTTTTGCTGCATTTTTCTCAGAACTGATGTTGAACTTTTTCTGCTTGATTGGTCTACCATCAGTCTTATAGACATGTTTGTGTGTATGTCTATATTTGCCCATATCCTTCCTTGATATTTCCTAGCTGAGTGGAGAAAACTCTCATCTGAAAGGACAGAAAATTTCAATTGACAATTTCGACTGACAATACTAACCCAGATGAATCAAAGATCTAACTCAATAACAAAATCAATTATCATTGATTTCAGTGTGACATTTGTATATAAGCATGCTTAAATTTCATATTTCTTATTTTCCATTATTAAAAAGAAAAGCTCAGGAAACATAGACTTTGTCCCAAATGATTCAGATTTTTTCTTTAATTCAACCTGTGGAGTTAACATGTGACCTAACATTTAAGGACATATTACTCATCTTGCAGATCTATCACAGATAGGATGTCAAAGAAGAATTGTGTCCTGAGTTTGGAGGAGTCCAAACTATCTCATACTGTAGAATTGTTGCTGACAGAACAAAATTGAAAGGACAATATGCTGCTTGCTGGGTTTGGTTGTTTGTTTGCAGACATTTTGTTCCCCAACTAGGTAGCATCATCAGTGTTAGTGAGTGGGGTTTTGCTCCAGTGGTGAAATTCAAATTATTTTACTACTGGTTCTGTGGGCATGGCTTGGTGGGCATGGCAGGGGAAGGATACTGCAAAACAGAGGTTGGTTCCTACCAGTTCGCACCTATTCGGTAGAACCGGTTCGTCAAATCTACTGAACCAGTTAGAAGAGGTTCCACCAGTGGACCCAGAAAGCAGGCCACACCTACAGAAGTGGTTCCAAAAATTTTTGAAACCCACCACTGGCAAGGTTCTTGTAACTTAACAGCTTTAAGACTTGCATGCTTCAATGCCAGAGTTTCTGAATAGCTACTTGGACCGACCTAAGTACTAATTCATAATTTCATATCCGGTCACATGGGCAGCAAGCCACTCCCATCCAGTCACATGAGTGGCAAGCCACTCCCACAAAGGAGGCCATACCCACAGAGTAGGTTCCAACAATTTTTGAAACCCACCACTGCTGCAAAATCTCCATTCCCACCCCACTCTGGGGCCAGCCAGAGGTGACATTTGCCGGTTCTCCAAACTACTCAAAATTTCCGCTACCTGTTCTCCAGAACCTGTCAGAACCTGCTGGATTTCACCCAGTTTTGCTCCCTTTTTATATGCATTATAATAGCTTGCCCTACCAATGTTGGTGGATGGGTGATTTTCTCCTTGGCAGTTTCTTGATTAGGGTATTGTACTCTGTTTGACTGTCTGATGTTAATCCCTGCTGATCTTGGCATTGGCTGCTAATAGTTGTGAATAGCAAAGGGAGTGAGGTGGTAAAAAGATAGATTTTTAAAAGAAAAATTATAAATGGGTTGGGTGGGTTGGTTAAAAAGACCACTCTGAGCTATTCGTTAAGGAAGTAAGGATTGTGGGACAAAAATAAGATTAAAAAGACTGTAAAGGGAAAGGCTTCCCATTCAATCTGTTTGCTAATTGGGGGATCTTTTTTTTTCTAGATTCATTCATCTCTCCTGTTTTACAGGCAGTCCTTGAACTAGGACAGCAATTGGGACTGGGACACCATCACTAAACAATGCTATTGTAAAGCATATCCATGGGTGGGCTACTACAGGTTCGCCCAGGTTTGGGAGAACCCGTAGCTAACATGATGGCTGGTTCAGAGAACCTCCAAATCGCACCCCTGGCTGGTCCCTCCCACCCACCCCTCCCTGCCCCTCCTTCCCTTCCCCTCCCAGGAGTCTCCATGCAGCCCATTTTTGATGGAAGGTAAGTGTAGAGCCCATGCGGAGGCTCGTGGAGGGAGAAAAATGGGCCTCCTGGAAGTTCCAGAAGACTGGAAACAGGCCAGTTTCACCCTCCCAGAGGCTCAAGGAAAGCCTCCGGAGCTTGGGCAGGGTGAAAATGCCCCCTCCCAGCTGTGGTGGAGGAGGCCGACTAGGCCACACCCACCATGGCTACACCCAGCCAGAAACTAGGCAGAGAACCTGTTGCTGAAATTTTTGAAGCCCACCCCTGAGCATAAAATCACATGATTGTGTCCCCTAGCAACAGCAATCCCATCAAGCTTAGTCAACTTTGTAACACCAAACACACAGGTTGCTAAGTGGGAACTGGTCCAGAATTCCAGGTTTTGGGGGTGAGGCAGGGGGTGGAAGATGTCCCAGGAAGTCTAGTGAAGGCCCCGTGTGCAAGTTGAGCAGGGTTGAGGTGCAGTTACTTAGGGAAGGAGTGTATGGGTGAATTTGAGGGCAAGGAGGTAGAAGGAAGGAGGGTGCAAGTGTGTGTGAATGCAGGGAGGTCGAAGAAAGAAGGGTATGGTATGGTGTGCAAGAAAGCCGGGTGCATGGGGACTTACTAGAGTGACTTGCAACTTCCCCATTGACTATGCTTGTCAATGAAAGATTGTGAATTGTGATCATGTGACTGGGACATGCAATCATCATAAATGAAAGTGCTCGAATCATATGGGTGGTGGGACAGCTTCAAGGACCAGTCATCGGTTTCACTTGTTCAGTTCCATAAGAACTTTGGTGGACTAGGTAAAGGTAAAGGTTCCCCTCACACATACATGCTAGTTGTTCCTGACTGTAGGGGACGGTGCTCATCTCTGTTTCAAAGCCAAAGAGCCAGCGCTGTCCGAAGATGTCTCCATGCTCATGTGGCCGGCATGACTAATGGCTGAAGGTGCATGGAATGCTATTATCTTCCCACCAAAGGTGGTCCCTATTTTTCTACTTGCAGTTTTACATGCTTTCGAACTGCTAGGTTGGCAGAAACTGGGACAAGTAATGGGAGCACACTCCATTATGTGGCACTAGGGATTCGAACCGCTGAACTGCCAACCTTTCAGATCGACAAGCTCAGCATCTTAGCCACTGAGCCACTGTGTCCCTATTTGGTGGACTGCCTGTATTGAATTTTTACATCGTATAAAATCTATGTCAGTTTTGCAAAAGACCTTAGTGGAGAGAAAAAATGGCTTAGAAGCCACCAGTTGACAGCTTGCTAAATGCTCTGCATATTTCTCTGTGGTTCTCACTAGGGAAAAGAATCTCTATTCTACAGTTCAGTGATCCTAAACAATCAATAAAATTCACCATTTAATATTTAAAAGTTCATTAAAGCAAGCCTCTAAGAAGTAGGAGTCCAATTAATAGTAGTTACGAACAGATCCAAATTGATTGTTGCTGATTGCTATTTAACACTGCCTTCTGATTCACTAATGTAATTGACATGGAGACCGAGTGAGAGAATGTTTTTATTATTTTATTGTCTCATTTAGAGCCAAAGTGAATTCAAAAATGCTTTTTTTCAAGTTCACATTAGGAAAAGAAAATTAACATCCGTGCTCAGTATAAGCTGTGTACAATTCTAAATTAACAAGGTCTTTTTTTTTTCCACTTTCAGAAAATCTTCATTAGTAAAAGTGCTTCTAAACAACCAGCATATGGAATAATCAGGTCAGGATTTTTGTTTTAAACTTCCCAATTCTAGGGTGTGTTTGTGTGCATGTGCCTGCATATCCTTTTGAAGATTATATGCATATGTAAGCCGGTATGTATATGTGTGTATGTATGGATGTATGTGTGTATACATATAGGTAAAGCTTCCCCCGCATGCTAGTCATTTCTGGCTCTAGGGGCAGTGCTCATCTTTGTTTCAAAGCCAAAGAGCCAGCACTGTCCAAAGATGTCTCCATGGTCATGCGGCCAGCATGACTAGATGCCAAAGGCGCACAGAATGCTGTCACCTTCCCACCAAAGTGGTCCCTATTTTTCTACTTCCATTTTTACATGCTTTCAAACTGCTAGGTTGGCAGAAGCTGGAACAAGTAAGGGGAGCTCACCCCATTAGGCGGGGTTAGGGATTTGAACCGCTAAACTGCCAACCTTCTGATAAACAAGCTCCATGTCTTAGCCACTGAGCTACTGTGTCAGATAGATGATAGATAGATAGATAGATAGATAGATAGATAGATAGATAGATAGATAGATAGATAGATAGATAGATAGATGATAGATAGATAGATAGATAGATAGATAGATAGATAGATAGATAGATAGATAGATAGATAGATAGAGATATACAGACACATGCACACACCCTAAAATTGGGAAGTTTAAAACAAAAATCTATCTACCAATCTGCATTGGATTAGCATAATATAGTCCATAACATTTATCCTGCAATAGATTGATTTAGAAGCAACATTATCATCATGTCTAAATATTATATAAATAGATAGTAGCTTGGCAGGTTGGCTGGGATCTCAATTTAGGGCAGGGGAAATTACTCTTCAGAGAATAAGTACCAATCACTGTGATGATAGTTTGGGTTGAAATGGGATTACTCTGCCCACAATATAGGCTTGTGCAAGATGAATAGATGGAGATTTGATTAAAAAAGCAATTCAAATGTATCTCTGAATCAAATTGGCATTTGGAATTGAATTGGCAAGCTGACTAAATCAAACTGGATGCCCCTAAATTAATTAAGATAATTTGGATGCTTCAACACAACTTGAGATATGGCTTTTTCTCAACAGATTTGGAAATCCAAGTCCAAACTGAATTGGTTCAGCTCCGTGATTCAGTTTAAGGGTCTGAACTGAATTGGTTTGAATTGTTCAAATCAGATTGATTTTTTCAAATGAAATAAACACTTTGAATGAGATTTTGCTTTAATCCTTTTGTTTTCATCTTATTTTATTGTAAGGCTTCAGATGGCCAGGCATGTTACACAACTGTAGATCAAATTTTGTAAAATAAATTTTATGTTTATTCCCAGACCTGACATACACAAAAGAAGTCTAAAGGGAGTCCCAATAAAAGCATTACGTCCAGGTTATAAATTAGATGACCACTTCAATGTTAGAATAATCCAAGAGCCGCAATCTTGAAAAGGAGCAATTTGTACTACGATATTCACACAAAAACAATGACTGAACTATTTTCTGTAACAGACTGATGAAATAATATATAGAAGACTTGCTATGTTGCCTTACCATTGTTGGTGATAAAGGTGTAATAAAACAAAACTTTATTTGTAGACCGTTTAAGTTTATGTGATAATCTTTAATCTGTTAAAGCACTTAAAAGTGCTAAAGTTTCCTGCTACAGTTTTTAAGTGAATCACTTGTTAAGTTAGTAACACCATTGTTAAATGAATCTGACTTCTCCATTGACTTTGCTTGTAAGAAGGTCACAAAAAGTGATTACATGACCCCATAAAGGTCAGGAGACAATTCATAGTAGAAATAAACTTTGTGGTGTATCTTCTAAAGTTAGAAAAAGTGAGTGAGAGAGAGATTAAACAGGACCAATATCTTTCTAAACAATTCAAAACAAGTATAAGGTAAAGGTAAACGTTTCTGTCCCACATATGTGCTAGTTCCCGACTCTAGGGGGCAGTGCTCATCTCCGTTTCAAAGCCAAAGAGCCAGCGCTGTAGGAAGATGTTTCCATAGTCATGTGGCCAGCATGACTAAATTCCGAAGCACACGGAACGCTGTTACCTTCCCACCAAAGTGGTCCCTCTTTTTCTACTTGCATTTTTATATGCTTTCGAACTGCTAGGTTGGTGAAGCTGGCACAAGTAACGGGAGCTTACTCTGTGACACAGCACTAGGGATTTGAACTGTGGAACTGCCGACCTCTCTGATCGACAAGCTCAGCATCTTAGTCACTGAGCCACCACATTCCTAAATAAAGTGTAAAAAGTATTTTTTTTAAAAAAATGAGATTGCTGGCACTTCAGGGAAAAGGGAACATCTTAACTATATTGCAAGTTACTAAAGCTCTGTTCAGGTTCACCTTCACATGTTCAATCTAACATTCAAGAAAACAGTGAACCACCTCCTCTCTTAGTTGTGCCAATTATATAAGTGAAGAACTGTCCCCATACAATTGTTTGAAAAGAGGACAACTTTTTGCTATTACTGTTCCAACTCACTGGAAGTGATTTTATGTAGTCCTAGGCTCTCTACTGCAAACAATCAATCTGTGAGCATGGAAACTGTTTATTTATAGCATCAATACAACTAGAAACGAAGAGTGTATCTTGCTAGTCCTCATCTTGAATCAGGTTAAACAGATAAAGATAATGGCTGATAGTCCCATACAACTTTGAAGTTCTATCCTTTTATTTTATCATCCTCAACAACTCTTACATTTCAACTAAGACTGGGAATCAAACATAAATGATTTATTTTATATAATATTCTGGTGAAAGCATGTGACTCATTAATGATAACTTAGTGCAAAAATTTTTATGGAATATCTATCTATCTATCTATCTATCTATCTATCTATCTATCTATCTATCTATCTATCTATCTATCTATCTATCTATCCATCCATCCATCCATCCATCCATCCATCCATCCATCCATCCATCCATCCATCCATCTATCTATCTGTGTGTATGTTCCAGCATAACTCTGGAACGCCTTGAGCAATTTCAACCAAACTTGGTACACAGACAACTTACTCTCTGGAAAAAAAATACTGTGGGTGTAAGACACCCCTAACAACCCTCAGTGTGTGTATTCTGTTAAGATACAACATGTTGTGCCTTAAAATGACTTCTACTATATGGCTTACACTGTACAGTGCAGTGGAGTTGTAATGGTAATGGCTTCACATTACTCTACAATTGGGCTCCCTCTGGTAAGAGGGAAAATCCAACATTAGAAATTACATTTGGTCCACACATTTTCAACGCAGTGGTATCATTGTTCTTGATGCTTCTGGAGACACAGGGAAAACACTTTTAACTAATTTAATTGTCACCGATATCAGGGTGCAGGGAAAAGTTGCTCTTGCCATTGCCTCTTCAGGAATTGTAGTGATGTTAATGGAAGGAGGGAAGATAGCCCTTTCTGCACTTACATTGCCACTTCATTCCTTTTCCTGTCTAATACAGGATCGGGATAAATAAATACTCATGCAACACCGGGTTATCAGCGAGTATATTCTAAATTAGATCTATTATATCTGGCCTACAAAAATCCAGACCACCACCTTATGGCAGCAAAGAGAGCTTTCTGTATCTTTGGGCTATCATCTAGTTAGCAGGGCTGTCAAATTCCTGGTCTCTAGGCCGGATGTGTCACACACTGGCCCTGTCCAATTTAGCAAAGGGGAAAAAAGTCCCAATACATCATGTGATGTCACCATGATGATGTGAGTTTCACCCTTCTGATTTAATGGTCTTCAGCCCAGATATGGTAGATCTATCCTGAAAGTGACTATTAGCCTACACTAACAAATGCCAAGTTTTGTTTCTTTATTTGTTCTCATCTTTACTATTTCCTCTCTTAAAGAGCCAGTTTGGTGTTAAAAACCAGGAGACTCTGAATTCTAGTCTTCCCTTAGTCAAGAAAGCAAACTGGATGACTTTGGTTCCGCCAAAGCTCTCACAGGAAATTGTAATGAGGCAAATATGGTGAAAAATAAGAAGTAGGAATATTGTGTTACACTGCCTGGAATTGTACAAATCAAGATGAGATATAAATCTAATAAATAAAATGTTCTCTTTCTCTTTCTCTCCCTTTCTGATAACCCTGGCAATAAGTCAAAACATAGTGAGATAGATAGGATTTATGAATTTTTTATTCAAATTTCTGTAAGAATCACAAAAAACAAGTACAGAAAGTGTGTATATGTATATATTTGTACATGTACATACATATTCGATGACCTGGCTGTTCCGGCAGGCCTGGGGCTGTTGATTAATGTCCAGCCCCACTTAGACAGAATGGATGGTGTGTAATTTTAAAAATTGTATTTTTACTTTTAATTTTTTTATATGCTATTTTATCTTGTCTGTAAGCTGTCCAGAGTCCCAAGGGAGTGGGCGGCATACAAATTTTATTAAATTTCAAATTTCAATTTCATTTTTTTTTTACTAGAATTACAATATAATAATTTTAATGGTTGCATTCTTTCAATTCCAATTATTAGATTCTTTCAAGGATGCCACTTGGGACAAGTTGAAAATAGTTTGATCTATATTATACTTCTATTACTAGTCTATACTATACTCTACTATCACAAAAATCACACTTACCGGTAGTTAATAGATCAAGGTATCATGTTAAAATAGATTAGATTATTCTATATAGCCATAAAACTCCATTTCGTTTTCCTCAATTACAGACTGTGAGGTAGCATTTTAATGTTTCAGTTTAGTATCATATATACTCACTTAAACCTGCTTCTTCTTTCATTTCTTCATAAGTATGGTTTATATTGCACTATAAATAAATGTATATATGTGCGTACAAAATAATCTAAAAGTTTTTGCTCAAAAAGCCCAACATTTTCCAAGCCTATTTTCTTCAAAATACACATGTTTTAAGTGCATTTCTATACCCCTTTTTTTGCCAAAGATAATCTTTGATGCTTCATTTTGGAAGCGTGAAAACAAGTTCCACCCCACATTTTATTCCAGAAATTACAGTTTAGGATTTGTAATCCAAATTTATGGAATCTGGAATTCTGCAGTATCCCAATTTCGCAGTTGTTTAAGCCAGTGATTTGGTTCTTGTTGTTGTTCAATCACTAAGTCATGTCTGTCTCTTTGACCCATAGACCATAGTACCCCAGGCCCAACTGCCCTCCACTGTCTTCCAGAGTTCACTGCATCATGACACTATCTAACCATCAAATTCATACTCATTGCATCAATGGTGCTATCTAACAATCAAATTCATATTCATTGCATCAATGGTGCTATCTAACCATCAAATTCATATTCATTGTGTCAATGACACTATTTAATCATCAAATACATGTTCATTGCATCCATGATGCTATCTAACCATCAAATTCAAGTTCATTGCATCAATGACACTGTCTAGCCATCAAATTCATGTTCATTGAATCAATGACGCTATCTAATCATAAGATTCATGTTCATTGTATCGATAATGCTATCTAACCATCTCATCCTCTGCCATTCCAAATCTCCTTTTTTCTTCAATCTTTCCCAACACCAGGATCTTTTCCAATGATTTGGGCCACTGAACTATTTGCATACTACTTGATATGTTATATTTACAGATGCCAAACAATTGCTGTTTTTCTTTTTAAAAAGAGAATACCTATGTATGTTTTCAGATCTAACTATTAAGAACTCCAGTTGGAACACCAGAGACATGGAGAAATGTTTAGCTGGATACATGCTGTTGTCATAGTAGCTGGCTACATTAGTTGCTCAACAACAAAAAATGAAACACCATAGAAATAGCATAACAGAAAGGTATTTTGTTCCAGTATTTACGTAAAACTTGAAAGATACATTAAGAAAGAATCTCTGCTAACGCAATTCTGTTTGCACTAAATGGATTTGATTCAAGCCATAAACCTGTAAAACCCCTTATTCTGCAAGCTTACCTCAAAGTAATAGGCTTCAGACCTTGGCAGCAATTATCATCTTTCTTTTGACAAGTTCATATCTGCAAAAATGTATCAGCCTTAGGAAAGTGGCAGTTATACAGTACCAGGTAACTTCTGATGATTTTTCTCTATTCAATGCCCATTAGGTTCCACATTAGCTGGGTGCTGGCATTTCAACCTTGGATAATGGATGGAGCAATATGATGGAATTGTTGGGTGAAGAAGTAACATTTTTCAGGAAGTCCAGCTTTTTATTTTATTGCAGACAGAAGTGGGTAGGACAGAGAGAGTTTCTTGTAAGGAAAGATGGAAGAACAATCTATTTAGATTATTTCTAAATACAACTACCACCATTTGGGATTTAGAAATACTGGAAAATGGCCACAGGCTTAGGATGCATACATACATTTTAAAATGAAAGGAACAAAAAGCTAATAGCAATAGCAGTAGACTTATATACCGCTTCATAGGCCTTTCAGGCCTCTCTAAGCAGTTTACAGAGAGTCAGCATATTGCCCCCAACAATCTGGGTCCTCATTTTACCCACCTCGGAAGGATGGAAGGCTGAGTCAACCCTGAGCCGGTGAGATTTGAACCGCTGACCTGCTGATCTAGCAGTAGCCTGCAGTGCTGCATTTAACCACTGCGCCACCTTGGCTCTTGATAGTTCTCTCTTGTGGCCCAGCAGGAGCCGTTGGAGCTGCCACCAGACTCCGACAGCGAGGGGCCCTATGAGTCAGCTCTGGAGGATGTGGAGGACCCTGGACAGGGTTTCGACTCCAAGCAGAGCGCAGAGAGACTGGTTGTCCACCAGGTGGCACCTGAGCCTTGGACCAGTGGGGAGGAGACAAGGGAGAGTGATTCAGAAGCCAGCTGTGAGTTGTTCCTGGATGCACACCATCGAAGAGCTACTAGGCGTCAGGAACAATTACACAATTACAGGAGGTAATTGCACTCAGCTGGCGGTCATTAGGCTTCTCTTTAGACTATAAAAAAGACTGCTGGTGACACGCCCCTCTTGCAGAAGTCAACGCATTGACTAAAGAGAATGTCAGGCTGGATTGCTGCCAAGGTTTGTCTGACTTGCTGCCAAGGTCCTTATCTGTTTGTTTGCTTGGCTTTCAGCCATCGAGATTTTGGCTTTTTGCTATTAAAAGTACATTCTAATTAATCTTGTCTCGGCTTTCGTTACTGGATGGAGGAGGGGGTCAGAACAGTTCTCCAAATTCAGGCTAACTCTACCCACAGAAAATTGTGGACACAAACCTTTCTATTTTTTAAAAAAATCACCTTACTCACTGAAATATTTACTTTTTAACATTGTTCCACCCATTATATTCTGCTTTCCACCCAAATATTATGTATTGTCCCTGGTCATTTAAAGGTTGTCCATTGTATATTAAGAATCATGATTTCTCTAAATCCTAGATGGCACATAATTAATTGTCTGAAAGTAAAATTAGTTCTGGGGTTGTTATTCCAAGTATTCAATTTATCTTTATGGTGAATATGGGAGAAAGGAACAGTGACATGTGCAGCTATGTTCTAAGATCACCTGTGTCATGTCATCCATCTACCTGGTCCATAGTTGTAGGTCAAAATTCTGCAGATACGTTGCCATTAAGAAGTACATTCCATACAGAAAGGTTGCACATGATCCAGAAGCAGGGAAAAAAAACCTGCAATAGCACCAATTTGTAAGAAATATGTTTGCCAAGTAACAGGTGGACAGGTGGAAGCCGAGAGCCATAGCCACAATATCAGTTGGAGGTGAATTTGCTTTTCCTATTTATTCCAATCAACTCCTTGATTATTTTTGGAGGAAAGAGACTGCTCAATTGGGCAACCACAGTGCCAGCAACTTTTCTTCTATTTATTTTCTTGGATAATTTGCCATCACCATGAGCTGGTTTCCTGCTGACTTTGAATAATTATTATGTGTTAGAATGCACTAGTATTAACAGCAACGGTATTTGTCCACAATAGATCATTCCTAGCACTCTGTGTTAAGTAGATTTCTTATTTTTTTTAAAACAAAACAAACAAACTAAGCAAGTCACAGATCACAAAAACTGCACCATGGGGCAGAAGAGAAAAGTACCTAATTACAGGAATGAATTACTCCCATATACATAAGAGCTAGTAAAAGGAATAATTGAAAAATAAATACAATTCTTAATCAGTATGAAGCTGTGGTGTACTAGTGAGCCCAGCTACATACAATTCAGGGAAAAGGGAAGCTTCATGGAGTTGGTCTTTCAGAAGAAGGGGTGGAGTGAGCTGGCTTCTCGTGTCATCTTTATTTGTAGCATCCTGAAGAAACTCCATCCTACTTGGTAAAAAGCTGAGGAAAGTAATGGAGTTGATGTCCCCACAAAACTGATAGAATGACACAATTTTCTATGTTATCCTTGCCTTTGAGTATATAGTCTATATTGGGGAAATGAATATTCCAATTAACACTGCTCTCTGACATATCATTCAATCCACAATTTTCCTTTCATCAGTAGCTTAAGCATGGATTGTGTTTGCAGTTGCTCCAATAAGATACTCTACATAAACTAGTCTTCTGCAATTGCCTCATTTATTTTCCCAGTGTAAAAGAAAAACGGAGTAACCAGTTTATCTTCATGCAGATGAAGAAAAGAGCAATGTCTCACACAAGAGGGTTTCAATACAATTTCAATACCTACCTACCTACCTACCTACCTACCTACCTACCTCCCTCCCTCCCTCCCTCCCTCCCTCCCCCCTCTCTCCATATTAGTAAAACATACCATTGTCTCAGAGGTGGGTTCCTATCAGTTCACACCTATTCAGTAGAACCGGTCCATCAAATATACCGAACCGGTTAGAAGAGGTTCCACCAGTGGACCCGGAAAGCAGGCCACACCTACAGAAGAGGTTCCAAATTTTTTTGAAACCCTCCACTGGTGCTTGGATATGATTATTCTACACTATCATGCTCATATTTATAAAACTCAATGCCTCTGTGAAAGGTAAGGATGACTACTGCATTTGTGGTGCAATCAGAACATTCCATATGTTGAAGTTGTTTTAACGCAAACCAAAGATACCTTTTAAAAAACAAGTTTACATCATATTCTTATGCATGCCAGTGCTGTGTATGAGGTAATTTAAGGTAGTTCTGACAAGTGTCGTCGGCATCTTCATATCCGGTCACATGGGTGGCAAGCCACTCCCATCCGGTCACATGGGTGGCAAGGCACTCCCACAAAGGAGGCCACACCCACAGAGTAGGTTTGAACAATTTTTGAAATCCACCACTGCATTGTGTCTTTCTGAATGGAACATATCATTGTCTCTTCTTGCATGGAAAGACTGATTGACGTCATGATAGGGCTAGTACAAACTCCATCCCAATGTCATTTCACTTTTAAGAAAATGTACAGTTGTAAATCAGTCTGGCTTTAGTTTCCCACTGTAGGTTTATCTGAAAATTATAGTGTAGGTTTAGCTACAGGATTATTTTTGCAGTGCAGGTTTTAATGTGACTCAGCCAAAATCAGTTTAACTGCCAATCACATCTGATCCCATGGGAATCTCAGAACTTTGAGATGCTTTTGACTTGGAACAGAACAAGATACCAAATGGCAACCACTGACGGGCATATCCAGAATGTCTAATAATTGACTGATGATTTATTTTACCTAAGCAGAAAACATGTGTTTAGGCATTGATTTTTCTAGATTATTTTGAGGTGGCTTTTTTTTAAGACTCAAAATAGTTTATTAGGAAGAAAAGTACATTCAAGTAACTTCCAGGGTTTATCAAATTTAACCAGCAATTATGGCTTAAGAATCAATTCTAGAAAAAAATGCCTTTATCAAATGACACACTGAAAAACACTGAGCAAACAAAATGTATTTGTTGTGCATTCTAAATGTAATAAAAATTTCTCACCCATTGTTTAATTGATGGTAAATTATACATTTATGGGCTTGTATCAAATATATTCTAAAGGGTTTTGGAGAAGGTTCTATGTGTCACTTGAGCTCAGGGCTTTTCAATTTTATCTATTTGTTGAGCTCAACTATATCATAAGTCTTCAACCTAAAATATCAAGATAATTAAAAATAATTTAAAAAAAACCATGTGTTTACAAATTACTCGTAAAAGAATCAAGTTAAATTTGTAACCTGAAAGCTTAGCCTAGTGCCATTAATCTGTTTTAGTGGATGTGAACACCAGAGAGTTTAAAATCTATTTGAATATTTTCAATGATATTTTCAAGAAGGAAAATTGGGACCTCCATTGAAGTTACAAACTTCTCAGTTATTTTATAAAACTGCTCATTTTTACAGTGAGTAGCCATGTATTGCTTTTGTAGTTTCGGAGCTGTAATTCTATTGGGTTTTGCTCAATAACACTGTTTCCGCATTTTGACTATTTGCAGAAACCTTGTCTTAATCCTTGGAAACTATTGTCTTCAGTCGTTTGATTCTACTTCCACATGCTGTCAATATCATTCACAAAAAGACAACACATCAACTATTTTCTAAAGCACCATCTAGGTTGAGCGATTGGGTTTTATGGAAAGCAGACAAAATCCTGTGGAGCTCTTTGATAAGAAAGGTGTGAAAACACAGCGTACTGACTTAGTTACAATGTCTAGCAGCAGGCCTGCTTGGATAACAACCCAAGCAGAAATCACTGGAGTATATATAAACCTCATTGGAGAGCCAGAAAACTGACTTTACCTTTTCCAGGTAAATACTTTGAAGTTCCTTCAGAGTTATCTCTGCTTGCAAATTTTGCAGGGAAAGAGCTGAAATTTCCTTTGAATCAATGATGAAAAGCAGGGAATGGCAGGGTGACAAAAAGGAGAAGCTGTAATATTTATGGCACTGTTCAGTACAGTTGTTATGTATTGTGGGGAATATTATTGTTCTTTTACTGATGTGGAATTAATTTAGAATATAAATCTTAGAATCTATTAACTGATATGTGGCATCTTGCTACTTGCAGTCTTTCGTTATTTCACTTTCTTTGGAACATACTTGATTCCAATTAAATTTTCATTTGATGAGAAGTAAAAAGTACTTCTGGTCTCTAAGGAATTTAGTCTCATGTACTGTGTGGGTCTTTTTTTTAAGAAATAAGGTAAAAGTAAAGGTTTCCCTTGCACATATGTGCTAATCGTTCCCGACTCTAGGAGGTGGTGCTCATCTCCGTTTCAAAGCCGAAGAGCCAGCGCTGTCCGAAGAAATCTCCGTGGTCATGTGGCTGGCATAAATAAATGCCAAAGGCACACTGTTACCTTCCCACCATTATTTTTCTACTTGCATTTTGCATGCTTTGGAATTACTAGGTTCGCAGAAGCTAGGACGAGTAACGGAGCTCACTCCGTTATGCGGCACTAGGGATTCGAACAGCTGAACTGCTGACCTTCTGATCGACAAGCTCAGCATCTTAGCCACTGAGAAATAAATAGAACCAAAAGTGAAACCCACACAAAAGCTTTTGTAAGTGAAGCAATTATCAGCTAATAATGTTTAATAATTAACACACTAAGAAGGCTGAGATTGTAGGTAAATATGATAATTTGCCAACATGCTAACTATACATTCACCTTCTGTGGAAAGTCCAAAAGGAAAAGAACAAAAACAGGCATTTGGTATGGTGGTTCAAGTATGAAAGTAAAGGCTGGTGAAGCTTGGATGTACAACACCACTTCAGCAGACACAATGAAATCTGCCATTATAAGACTGAAGGAGCTCAAAGACATCCCCCCCCCCCCAAATTAAATAATTCTCTTTAATGTTGGCAACTGATACCTCCTATTTAGAAATAAATTCCATTGGTTTCAGTGAAACTTTCAAACCTGGAAGCCACATTTCACATTAGGCCTTGAGGCCTGCCACATTTATTGCTGTGGGAAACTGGGAGGGGGATTGCATTGGAGTGGGGTAGATACAGTCAAAATAACATTCCTTTCTCTAAGAATCAAGGACATCTTGCCCTGTAACTGGAGTGCCGTGATTGGGAGGCATCCCTAGTTGGGATGGTGTCTGATTGGACCATGTGATGGACATGTGGGTGCTGGGCAGGGGCTCGGACTTTCATTTGGGTGGGGAAAAACTGAAAGCTTTCAGATTCGGGTTTTCCCAAATCTGTGCCAACATGACATCTCTAATAAAATGGAACTTTGAGGAACCTCAAGCCTAGGAGTCTTCTTTCGTTGGGGGTGTTACTTGGAACCCCGACAGACTTTGCTTCAGAAAAATGGGTCCAGAATTGTGCCACAACTATTTTCAGAGTAAAACACCTCCTGGAAACCTGTACTTAAATTCCACCACAATTAGATCCAGCAAATTCATATACTATTGATTGAAAGCACATTGTAAATATTAAGTCCCCAAATCCCTGATTCTTAGTGCTTATGTATTGCTAAGACTTTTTGCATTTGTCCCAAGCTCCTTTTTGGGGTTTTTGTCTCTGTCTGAGAGTTTTGCATCATTTTGATGAAAGTTGATGGATGATGGATGGAACCAATACAAACTTTAGGGCTGGGAAAAAGGTATATCTGGTAGATTTCCTCTTTTATAAGCATCTTCTTCCCAGTCTCTATAACTGGAAATTCACTTTTATTGTTCACAGTGACCTTATGACATGGAGTTGATTCTGGGGACTGGATTAGTTTGGCTTACAATTTTCTACTGAATCCCAGGTGAGTTATTGATGCTGGTCCCACACATATAACCTGCTTAATTGGGTCAAGATTCAGCATGCCATGTGAGCCAGGGAAATAATTCAGAGGGGAAATTTTCACTCCAAGTATTTTACTTGGAGAAAACTTGCAGAAAACCAGTTCTCTTCCACCAATTAACTTCTTTATTTTGTATTAACTATTTCCTAGACAGTTAATTATCCTTTCTGTCATTCATTATCAAGATAAAGTCCACGAGAGGCCCTAAGAACAGAGCTTATTTGCATCGTTATTGCATTAACTATTTTTTTCCTTTAAAAAATTCCAAAAGTATTATAGATATCGCACACACACTCAAACCCATCCGTGCCCATGTTGATGCATGCTTTACATTTATAAGTATCATTTGGCATTTATAAGTATCATTTGACAAAAAGAGGAAAGTGTTAAAATTGTTTTCTCTTTCCTGAAGTGTGAATGATGGAACAGCAATGGAAAATGAGCTGTAAAACCATCCATTTCATTCTATTCATTATATATATATATATATAATATATATATCATATATACATATATATATATCATATATACATATATATATATATATATATATATATATATATATATATATATATATATATATATATATATATATATATATATATATATACATCATCATACACACACACACACACACACACACACACACACACACACACACACACACACACACACACACACACACACACACACACACACACATATATATATATATATATATATATATATATATATATATATATATATATATATATAAATTCAAAAGTGCTCCTTTTAAAACAGTTTCATATTTGATAGCACACATTATTTTAAGAGCCGGTTCATATGAATATCATCTTTGCATGAAATGTTCTGCTGTTGTACAGCAAAAAAAATACAACCTAATTAAAGTTTCATTCTTATTATGTTCAAAAAAAGCCCCTGGGATTAGATTTCTCAGATTTGAATATTCAGGGGAAGATTCCCATTATAAAAAAAAAAAAATGGAAATGCTGAATTCTGGGGTTGATCATTGCTTCTAATCTGACAGGGTCTTTGAATGTTGCCGTCTCATAGATAGATCCTACTGAGAGGATCCATATAACTATGCTTTCCTTTATTGTATTAACCCACATCTGTGTTGAGATGAAAAATGATTGAAAAAAATACCACTCTGAACTTTTTTACATTTCTGAGCACTGCATGCCATGTCAAGCCTATTTTAGAGGAGCACCTCTCCAAGTGATATAGATTGAAAACCTGAACCACATTAAAAGAGGCAATTCTGGGAAAATGTAATCACATGGATAAAAGGCTAAATAGGTTTCTATAATAGAATCAGCATTGTTTCATGCTTGAAAATGATGAAACATCTGGTCCAGGTTAAGGAAAAAGTGGAGAAGAGAGAAAATCATTAATAGATATAATCTATAGTACAATAGACAGTTTAACCAAAGTGGGCTCCATATGCAGAGATTACAACTCCAAATTCTTGACTTTGTGCCTTTGGGTTGCTCTTGTGGAGAATTAAACATAATTTTCAAGAGCTCAAACTTTAGATTTTGAGCTACCAAAGAGCTGTGCAATGCTGAGGGGCTGAGTTTTGAAAATAGTTATTCTTTGAGGTTGTTTGCTTGCAGATGTTTCATTAGTGAACTAGATCACATCATCAGTGCCACTGAGTGGGGGTTTACTCTTGGTTTATGGGCAGTAGCTTCCCCTGCTACTTTTGGTGGGATTGGGGTTTCTCCCGGCAGTTCTTTGATTAGGACAGTGGTTCCCAAACTTGGCAACTTTAAGACTTGTGGGCTTCAACTCCCAGAATTCTCCAGCCAGCTCTGCGTTGAAGTCCACAAGTCTTAAAAGTTGCCAAGTTTGGGAACCACTGGATTAGGATATTGCTTTCTGCTTGATTGTTTGCCTGGTGTTAATCAGTGGTTATCTGGGTGTAGGCTGCTGTAGAAGTTGTTTTCTGGTTTTTTATTTTGTTTGGGTTTTTTAATTCTCTATTTTGAATGGCATGTAAATTATTTCTATGTGTCTGTTGTTGGCTAATTTGTCTGAATTGCCAAGCTTCCAGGAATTCCTTAGCATGTTTGGATGAATACAATGAATACAGCTGGCAGGCTCCTCTCCTCCTTCATCAGCCACCTGTTACGATGACTTTGGTTCCCACAGGAAAACCTTCTTATTTTGACTATTAGCTTCCTTCCCTCTCTCAGGCTTCATGGCAACTATGAGAGGCAGCACAAGACGGCTTCAGCCAGGTTCACTTCAGAGTTGACAGGAGTGAGCAGTGAGTTAGCCATGAGTTAGCCTGCAGTACTGCATTCTAACCATTGCGCCATCACAGCTCCTATCATCTGAGATGTCAGAAGATAAATAAGGAGTTTCTGGCACATGAAGTCCAGGGGTGGTATTGACTTACTTTCCCTACTGGTTTGCAAATGTGAGCACGCACACCAGTGGTGGGTTTCAAAAATTGTTCGAACCTACTCTGTGGGTGTGGCCTCCTTTGTGGGAGTGGCTTGCTGCCCATGTGACCGGATGGGAGTGGCTTGCCGCCCATGTGACCGGATATGAAGATGCCGACGACACTTGTCAGAACCACCTTAAATTACCTCACACACAGCACTGGCATGCATAAGAATATGATGTAAACTTGTTTTTTAAAAGGCATCTTTGGTTTGCATTAAAACAACTTCAACACACGCAATGTTCTGATTGCACCACAAACGCAGTAGCCATCCTTACCTTTCACAGAGGCACTGAGTTTTATAAATATGAGCATGATAGTGTAGAATAATCATATCCAAGGACCAGTGTTGAGTTTCAAAAAAATTTGGAATCTCTTCTGTAGGTGTGGCCTGCTTTCCGGGTCCACTGGTGGAACCTCTTCTAACCGGTTCGGTAGATTTGACGAACCGGTTCTACCAAATAGGTGTGAACTGGTAGGAACCCATCTGTGACGCACACGTCCACACGTGTGCTTGTGCACACATGTGCTCAGCCTTCTGTGCATGCGCTTTGGCTTGAAAACATGCCTAAATACGAACTCCCCGTGGAGATTCATACCCTCACCACCCTCCAGACCTTCCGCACTGCCCTTAAAATCTGGCTGTCCCAGCAGGCCTGGGGCTAAAGACCCTAACCCCACCCGAATGGTATGATTGTTGTGTTCTCTTTTAACAATGTATTGTTTTATGTTCATAACTTGTTTTGTCCTCCCCTTCCCCTAACTTGTGAGCCGCCCTGAGTCCCCTCAAGGAAAAGGGCGGCATACAAATAAATAAACTATAAATAAACTATTATAACTATAAATAGGATGGCATAGAGCCGGGGCAGGTGGGCAGGCCCACCTGCAATTTTCACTACAGGTTCAGATGAACCAGTCCAAATCAGTTGAATACCACCTCTAATGAAGTCAATTCCAAAAAGAAGTAAGTAAGGCTTGCTATAGGAAATAGTTGAAATTGCTATCAGTTATTTATTTATATGACAAGGGACAAATTTGGATGCTCTGTTTTGTTTGCAAAGGAATGGGAAGTTGAATGAAAAAATTGTTTCATGCTATTGGGAACCTCAGAGAATGTTTAATTAAGGCTGGTTGCACTCGTATTACTACTGATGGTAAAATTCAGCAATTGGAAACTAACATGTACAGTCTGGATTTTGTCTGAAATTGACAGGATTTTTAGTATAAATTTAAATGGATGGCTAAATCTCAAACGATACATATGTTCTTCTTGGCTATATCCCCAGAACTGTTTGCTTTCTCCAAACTATGAATGGCCAATTGTTAAACATCACTGGAAAAATAAATCTGCATCTCATTTGGAGAAACTGACTGCTGATAGGGGTTTGTTTGTCAACATTTAAATTGTCTTTTTTAAAGAGTCGCTTCTAGGCTTTTCCTTTTATTTAAATTTATGATCGTTACTCACTCTGAAAGAGTCTGATGGCTTACGATATTCAGATGTACAATTAAGACAGAAGCATGAAACAAAATCCGAAAGCCCTGTATATAACAATAAAATAATAAAAACAACAAGAGTGCCACAGATACATCATCCCCAGACCTGAGAACAGAGCTAGGTCTTAAAAATCTCCTGGAACTCCAGAAGATGACATACAGAGGTGGGTTCCTACTAGTTCACACCAGTTCAGTAGAACCGGTTTGTCAAATCTATCGAACCGGTTAGAAGAGGTTCCACCAGAAAGCAGGCCACACCTACAGAAGAGGTTCCAAAAATTTCTGAAACCCACCACTGATGCGTGCGCGCGCGCGCGCACGCACACACACACACACACACACACACAGACTCACACAGAGAGAGAAAGAGAAAGAAAGTAAGAAAGAAAAAAAGAAAAAAAGAAAAAAGAAAGAAAAAGTGAGAGAGATGAAAGAAAAAAGGAAAAAGGGATAGAGAGACAAAAGGAAGGAAAGAGAGAAAGAAAGAAAGAAAGAAAGAAAGAAAGAAAGAAAGAAAGAAAGAAAGAAAGAAAGAAAGAAAGAAAGAAAGAAAACACATGGCCGGCAAGCCACTCCCACCAGGTCACATGGCCGGCAAGCCACTCCCACAAAGGAGGCCACACCCACAGAATAGGTTCAAAAAAAATTTGAAACCCACCACTGATGACATACATATGTCTGAGGGACTATTGTTCCAGAGGACAGAGTCTATCATAGAGAAGACACAGGTCCTTGGTTCCACAAAGCGTAAACATTTTATTGAGGAGACTTGGAGCTCAACTATCTTGTACCAGTGGTGGGATTCATTTTTTTTACTATCGGTTCTGTGGGCATGGCTTGGTAGGCGTGGCAGGGGAAGGATACTGCAAAATCCCCATTCCTTCCCCATTGCTGGGGGGAAGGATATTGCTAAATCTCCATTTCTACCCCACTCCTGGGGGAAGAATACTGTAAATCTCCATTTCCTCCCCCATTCTAGGGGGAAGGATACTGTAAAATCTCCATTCTCCACCATACTAACCTGCTTTCCAGCTCCATTCTCCTGTGCAGGGCAACAGAAGAAGACCCAGCCAATCAGCTGGGACTTCAGAGGCAGTGAATAGATGTGGGTGAGGCCAGTCAGAGGTGATATTTGCAGGTTCTCCAAACAACTCAAAATTTCTGCTACCAGCTCACCAGAACCAGTTAGAACCAGCTGAATACCACCTCTGCCTTGTACTTTTATTCATCCCCTAATCATAGGTTCATCTTAGCTATGACTTAATTTTGAGAACTACTGCAGCCAAAGGGATAAGAAATTCAGACTAAAAAAATTAAAAGCGGTGCTTATGCAAAGCAAGTCTTACTGTGTTATCAAGCATCCTGGAATCTAGTCACTTTGCTAGAGTAGTAACCATGAACCCTAAGAAGCTTATAGCAAATACAACAGTCAAGTCTAATATCATTTCTAAAACTACCAATATTGGCACTTCCACTTTATTGTTGTAGTTGCTGTAACAACCTATTACTTTCCAGTGAAGGGATAAATGGAACCTCAGAGCATGCTAGCTTTTCTCATTCAGTAAAATGTATACTGACAACTTTCCTAAAATATGTCATTCAATACAACTTTCTACAGTATTTGTAGGAGTAGATGGGTGACAGCTGACACTGATTTCCTTCCTTCCTTCCTTCCTTCCTTCCTTCCTTCCTTCCTTCCTTCCTTCCATCCATCCATCCATCCATCCATCCATCCATCCATCCATCCATCCATCCATCCATCCATCCATCCATGTTAGCAACATGGTTGTTAAGTGAATCTGGGGTTTTGTGTGGGAAGAGATGTTTGTTTTTTTGAGGGCACTGGAGTCATGGATGGGGGGAGTGGGGTTACCTCAAGCAAAGCCAAGAAATGGAGAGTCATTTTTAGTTGTTTTCAATTTTAGATAGAGAATAGATAGATAAACATGTATAAAGCAAAAAATAAAATAATAAAATAAAATAATAAAATAAAAATAAAATAATAAAAATAAAATAATAAAAATAAAATAATAAAATATAAAATAAAATAATAAAATAAAAAATAAAATAACATAAAAAAGTAAAAAATAAAATAACAAAAAAGTAAAAAATAAAATAACATAATAAAATAAAAAATAAAATAAAATAACATAACAACATAATATAAAATATAAAATGAAATAAACCTATAAACCTATAAACCTATAAACCTATAAACCTATAAACCTATAAACCTATAAACCTATAAACCTATAAACCTATAAACCTATAAACCAATAAACCAATAAACCAATAAACCAGTCAACCAATCAACCAATCAACCAATCACACAACAATACAACAATACAACAATACAACAATACAACAATACAACAATACAACAATACAACAATACAACAATACAACAATACAACAATACAACAATACAACAATACAACAATACAACAATACAACAATACAACAATACAACAACACAACAACACAACAACACAACAACACAACAACACAACAACACAACAACACAACAACACAACAACACAACAACACAACAACACAACAACACAACAACACAACAACACAACAACACAACAACACAACAACACAACAACACAACAACACAACAACACAACAACACAACAACACAACAACATAACAACATAACAACATAACAACATAACAACATAACAACATAACAACATAACAACATAACATAACATAAAAAATAAAATAAAATAAATGCAACAAGAATACAGGTCTGGAGTTAAGATAAATGTTTCCGAGTAACATGTTCTGACAAGCAAGAGCTTTCTATAAAGAAATTTCTCATTTTCACAATTGAATATGTATCTCATATTCAAGATAAGAAAAAAAATATCCCCCTGCATCGGTAATTAGAATAGGAGGATCCTACATCTGAAAACTCTTATATGAATCGATGATGTGATGTCATAAAAATTTTTATGAGAAGTAAGATGATCAAAGGATCAGCTTCTCTCCAAGGAAAGGTTGTGACTCTTTAATCTAGACAGGAGGTAGATGAGATGAGAGGTGGGTTCCTACTGGTTCGGCCCAGTTCGGCCAAGTAGGTAGTAACTCAGCCAGCCACACCCCTGAACCATTTCTACGGTGCCACCATCTTGTTTTTTCTTCTGCACATGCGCAGAAGCAATTTGTTTACTACTGCGCATGCAAGCACATGCGAAACGCATCCCTGAGTGAACTGTCTGGCAGTAACAGAAGCCGGAACCCACCCCTGAATGAGATGATTCCAATATGCAGCAGAGAAGGAAAGATGATTGAGGTGCTTAATGGTATGGGTAAAATGGACAAGGAGAATTATTTTGAGCCACCATGGCACAATGGTTACAGTGCAGTACTTTTGCTGCCTGCTGGCTGCCTGAAATTTTACAGTTCAAATCTCACCAGGCTCAGGTTGACTCAGCTTTCCATCCTTCCAAGATGTGTAAAATGAGGACCTCAATTGTTGGGGACAATATGCTGACCCTGTAAACCACTTAGAGAGAGCTGCAAAGCAGTGTAAAGTGGTATATAAGTCTAAGCGCTATTGCTATAGCTATTGCTATTTTCTCTTTCCAAAAATACAGGAACTGGGGGTCATCTACTGGGGGTCCTGGAAGAATCATGAAAGACAAAAAAATTTTTTTTCTCCTGCACAATTCATCAACTTTGCTGTTTGGCACCAGTCTGGCTTCAAAAAGAGAGTTGGATCAACTCAGGGAAATCATCAAGATTAAAAGCTATTAGCCTCACCGCAAGAATAACCTATGCACAATTTTGGAAATCTACTACTATACCATTGGAAGACGCCATAATTAAAAAGATTTATGAATGTGCAGAAATGGACAGAATGACGGGTTGGCTGAGGGACAAAGGAGAAACAGAACATTATCTTAACTGGAACCTATGGTATATGTGGGCGACAAGGAGAACAGCAGGGACTTAAAACGAGGAATAACAGTTATTAACAGTTGGAACTAAAAGTGAACATGGGTATTGTAATAGATCCCTGAACTTCGTAACAAGAAGATGCTGGTTAGAGACTAAACAATGAGGAAGAAAAAAAAAGTTGGGCTGTGAATGACTGTCACCGCGGAGGGGGGGGGTGTTGTATGTTTAAAGTTGTATTTGTATTTGTATGTCTTTTTTTTTAAAAAAAATGTATAACCGATAAAGATTATTTAAAGAAGCTATTAGCCTCAATGGCAATAGGACTTCCTTTGAAGGCCATCTGGTGGGAGACCTATGCAATTGGTTGGATTGGACTAGATACATCAGGGATCTAATTCAGCAATGCCCTTATTGCATTCTTACATTTTTAATACCAATTTCTAGAAAAATGGAGACCGGAGTTATTGTGTTTTGGTGAAAATTCATTTTGAAAACAAACCTATTGTTCCTTTTGAAAACAAATACATAGCAATTTCTAATTTCCTCCTATGTATTAGAGTTATAATTACAGAATAAAATTGAAGGACACCAGCTTGTAGAAGACTATGATAGCGCTTAAATTTTATTCAATGGAAATATGTTAATCTACTCTTGAAAAGCACTCTGGCTTTCCTTTGTTTTCCCATATTGTGTGCCTATTATGTTGTGATTTTGTTTGCTCTTATAAAGGTTGCCATTTCCCCAATTAATAAGAAGTTACTTTTGGCCTGCTAAGCCTGAAGTAAGGCACTCCAGAGTTGTTGGGTTGTTGTCTTTTTGACACAACTTAAATAAACTAAGATGACACATCCCTTAATTGTCACATGGCGATCTTTATCAGGATCTGAGGAAACAAGTCAAGGAGAAAATATTGTGCGATTAACATCAAAGTTGTTTTACATCACGAAGCCCAATGATTAGGATGACAGGAAGCAAATGGAGCAAGGCCCAAGAAGGATCTCCTGCTTAAAGATCATCTTTGCTCTCATCTCTCATGGAAAAAAAAAACAATTCATGCGTACAACCACATTCCTTCTTTGCAATATGCTTGAAATCACTTCCTGATCTGACTTACCATATTGCACAAAAATTGCCCTCAGGTTTATTTCCGAAACACCGTAGCTGTATATGTCGCGGTTAGAGATAGACAAATTAGTTTTAATGTCCTATGCATCTTACAGTCCAAATAAGTTTAAAGTCTGATCCCTTAGGGGATTGTTTCTTATGCAAATTAAAAAAGGTGTACAACAATCTACCTTCATTTTAATTCATGGCATCTAGCTTTCATATGGTTCCTTTAATGTATAATAGTTGTTAATGAAATGTATCATGGAAACATTTTAATTAACATACATTTTCATGGTTTTTTAATATGGAATTTTTAATGCAAAATGTTAAAATATAATATTTCCCCATTTTAAACCCAAGGAAGACTGGCTCCCTAGTTTGTAACTCTGATTCTTTAGTCTAGTCACAAGCTAAAGACTCTAGCCCCCAATCTATCATACAAAAATGCTCTTGTAGACACATGGATATGGATGTGCAGTAGGAAAGAGTTACTATGCGATGGAAGAACCTTGGCATCTGAGAAGTATGCAGGATGGGAGCTGCTGACCTTAAAGAGTTACCAATAAAGGAGAATATTTGTAGCTCAGGATTGAAATGCGGAGTTCTTGGTGGTCTCTGAATGTTAGATCAGGTAAAGGAGGCACACAAAGGCTTCAGTAACAACAGCTCTTTATTGCAAGACAAGTAAACATCCGGCTGGAGAATGATTGGGCAGCATCCCCTTTTAAAGGGATCTGTCAGACCTCTTGACCAATGAGATTCAACCTCTGTTCCCGCTGGAACAGAGGATCTTGGTGGAAACATCTGTCAGTGGGAGGGGGATATCTAACACTGAGCTTAGTTGCTTACTTGTAAGAAACTGAAATGGCAGGACTTGGACAGGAGATCACAATAGGGGCATCTTCAGGAATGTAAGCAGTTGTCAAGCCATTTGGAGTAGCAGCATTCAAAAACCAACAGCAGCTACAGGCAATCCATGCTGGTGATGAACGTGGTCTATCCCTGGCCACCCCCAAACCCTCTAAGAGAAAAGATGAGGTAGTGCTGTTCAGACCTAGGCTTTAACAAATCATGAAACAGACTCCTTGTCCTGAAAAAAAACACTTTTTATTTGGCTAATGTGAATTCCTAGCATTCACATCCAGCAAAGTCCTGTCAAACAATCTTTCAAGGGCAAATTGCAAACACAGACCTTATCAGTCCTTGGATAGTTGCCAGGCCAATAGCTGTCAGACTCAACACTGTACAAGGAAATACACGGCAAGGAGTAAAACAAATCTTCACACTAACAAACTGTCTCCTGCAAACACTACTCCCCTTTTGCTCCTATTTATTTCCTATGAGAAGGGCCAGTCAGCATCCTCTTGTGCCTTTACTCCCGAGTCGACCTCTGTTCCTTAATTGTTCCCTTCTCCTGACAGCTCTGCACATGCGCATATCGGGAACAGGCTCCAGCTATTCTTCCGCCCCACATCTGTGACTCCAAAGGTAGCTGATAACTGTCTGATGGCCTTGGCCCCTTCTCTGCCTCTTATGCAGAGTCATCATCAGAGCCTTCCCCAGACTCCAGGACTGGCCCATGTTCCTCCCCAACCTCCTCACTGTCCAGGTCTGCTGCCAGCTCCATTGGCGGGCCACAACAGGTGCTATGATCCCAGTAGCAATCCAGGATTTAAGTCAAGACATAAGAGAACAGACAGAGAACCTCAAAGACTCCAGCCTTAGCACAGCCAAAGAAAAGGCAGCTGAAGGATAGGACAGGGATTGAAAAAACTACACTTCTCCCCGTTTCTTTCCCTGAAAATCAGCATTCACATAGTGGATGGAAGTACTGTGCATATCACTGCAGAGATTTACTTACATCTGTAAGCTTCAAAGAGCATTCAATTTAGAGTGAAGATGAGGCTTGCTAAATGATTCCAGCTTCTTTGTTCTCCTCCTCTTTTTGCTCCTTACAGAAATGATACTAGGAGAAAATGAAACTGAATTTAAGAAAAGGATTTGTGCTGAAATCTCCATAGGATGTATGCTAAACACAACACGTCTCTAAATTATTTAGCACAAAGGACCAAGATAAAATGTTGTTTGTTTGCTTGTTTGTTTGTTTGTCAAACATGTACAAGATTGCAGGTATAAGTATGAACATGGACATGAGCAAAGAAAATGAATACAAATAAATGGGGAGAGTAGGACAGGGATGGTAGACACACTAGTGTGCTTATATACACCCCCTTTATGTACCTCTTAGGAATCGGGTAAGGTCCACAATGGACAGTTCAAGGTTGAAGCTGTGGGGGTTTGAGGATGTAACAATGGAGTCAGGTGGAACATTCCAGGCATTGACCACTCAGTTGCTGAAGTCGTATTTTTTGCAATCGATATTTACCTTGAGTTTGTATCTGCTGTTCACCCATGTATTATTGTGGTTGAAGCTGAAGTAGTCATTGACAGGTAGGACATTGTGGCAGACAATTTTGTGTACTATGCTTAGGTCAGATCGTAGGCAGCATAGTTCAAGTTTATCCAAGCCCAAAATTCTAAGCCTAGTGGCATAAGGTATTCAATTGTAAGTAGAGGAATGGAGTACTCTTCTCGTGGAATACCTCTGGACTTGCTCAATTGTATTAATGTTTGATAAAACAGACATTCAGGCAGATGAACTGTATTCGAGGATTAGTCTGGCAAATTCCAGGCATTGACCACTCAGTTGCTGAAGTCGTATTTTCTGCAATCAAGTTTGAAGCCGTTTATCTTGAGTTTGTATCTATTGCTTGCCCATGTATTATTGAGGTTGAAGCTGAAGTAGTCGTTGACAGGTAGGACATTGTAGCAGATAATTTTATGTACTACACTTAGGTCAGATGGTAGATGTCTTTGTTCTCCTCTATTTGCTCCTCACAGAAATGACACTAGGAGAAAATGAAACTGAATTTCAGAAAAGGATTTGTGCTGAAATCTCCAGCTAGAATGTATGCTCAGCACAACATGGCTCTCAATTATTCAGCACAAAGGTCTAAGATAAAATTGAGTTATTTACATGTCTTTTGAGTGAAATGTGTTTTTACAAACTCAGACTGTGTTTTCAGGAGCATGGGTGTAAAGGAGCAATGTGTGATGAGAGAAAGACTCTGCTTTACTTCACCACTATTCCATTGAACTCCACAGAAGATGAATCTGAAAGATGAACCATCTGAGTTGTTTAGCATGTCTGCCAGGAAGGAAGTGTGTATCTGCTTAGAATCACCAAAGAGTTAACTATGTGCTCCTTAGCTACAATGAAAAGAAAGCCAAGAATGTAAATGAGAGGAATGGAACATGCAGGGCTGTAAAAATAATAATAGTAATAATAAATAATCTGAGAGACAGAGAATATGAAAAGTAAAAGAGGTAACAGAAGGCTGAGCTGTGTAATAACAGAGCTGTTTGGGAAATGTTAATGTCAGCTTCAAAAAATTGGGCATGTTTTGCTCTAGTAAATGTAAAGAGCTGAAGTTAACTCACATTATCTTTTTTTTAAGATATGACAGCATTTGTGAATATTCTTTCCATATTTAAACCGTGGTAGTTTGGGCCTTTTGGGCAATTTCAATTGTCATAAGAGAAAATGTAAATTTCCAGTGAAATAGTTGAGGAACGTGTTATATTATGCAAATCATCTAAGGAAAGTTAGAGTGAGTTCTGCCTCTCTCTCTCTCCCTCTCTCTCTCTCATATTCATATATATATATATATATATATATATATATATATATATATATATATATATATATATATATATATATATATATATATATATATATATATATATATATATATATATATATATATATCCATATAAAAAGGCAGTATTTATTCTTCTGCAGTAAGACACGGCTTGTGAAAACAATCTTGAAAAGAGTGATAGAAAGAACTATTACCAGTGTTTGACTGGAAGGTTACAGAAGTGGAAGTAGCTTACAAATCCACTTCCTCTGATTTCAGCAAACAGGAATTGACACTACAGGTGCTACCCGTAGGAGTTTACCTTGCAACAGGTATTATAAGCAGGCATTAATGAGACTCAACAGGATCACTGCCTGAGCAGGTTGCAAAGGGTTGTATCTATTCTTCCCTGTCCCAAATTTATTGTCAGAATCTAAATTGTCTCCATCCTGCAAAAATAAAGGACTGCATTCTTGTTATTTAATTTTGAGAAATGAATTCAGAGAGGAATCATAACAATTGACACCCTATTCGGCTGCTGGGGTTCATTCAGCTTGATAAAGTTCCTGATTCAGAATTCATTTATTCAACTCTTATTTTTAAAGAGATCTTCCAAACAGTGGTGGGATTCAAACATTTTTACTACCAGTTTTTTGGGCATGGCTTGGTGGGTGTGGTTTGATGGGTCTATTATGGGAAGGATACTGTAAAATCTCCATTCCAGGGGAAAGTTACTGCAAAATTCCCATTTCCTCCCAATCAGCTGGGACTCAGGAGGCAGAGAATAGATGAGGGAAGGGCCAGTCAGAGGAGGTATTTACTGGTTCTCTGAACTATTCAAAATTTCCGCTACCGGTTCTTCAGAACTGGTCAGGACCTGCTGAATACACCACCTCTGCTTCCAATGTAGCATGATTACAGGGAGAAAAAATTGAAATGAATATCAAGACTGTACAGTTCTGCTTTCCTAGAATTACTGGCATTAAATTTATTTAATGTTTCTGATTTATAAAGCCATTCATCTGGGCAAACGTGGTGTGTGGGTAATGTACTATATACAATTGTACCTTTTGAAAGAACAATCATTGTACACCCAAGACAGCATGACGTCTTCGAGCGAATCTGTGCTTGAAAAAATATTGGAAGAAAGTAACAGAAACTAACATCATACTTGCTTGAGCAAGCCCAAAACAGGAATCCAATGATTATATATTTCATGTTTTTATTAGTTGGAGGATCATTGTTTGAATCTGTATATCAAGATATCAAAATTCGCTGGATCAAATTCCATAGACTACTCAATAAAAAGCTTATATTGATGCATGTGTGTGTGTGTGTGTGTGTGTGTGTGTGTGTGTGTGTAAGAAATTTGCAGTTATAACTATTTCTTGGATTCTTGTTCAAGATTTGACTGGGTTTGTTGCTGTGTGCTTAAATCTTTGAAAATATCTGCATTTTGATAGCAAATAGTTGAAATCCGTTCAGAGATATGTCTGAGTTTAGTCACAATTAATGCCCAATTTCTAGTTAGGCGGGAATAAAATAAATTAAGGATGGGAAAAGGTTCTTTTTTTCAGTTCACAGAAATATATATTTGCTGTATCTGTTCCCACAATGGAACACACACACAAACAACACACACACACACACACACACACACACAGACAGACAGACACACACAGACATACAATAACTGTTTGCACAGCAAAGGTTAGGGTTATGCTCTGTTTCAATATGCAAAATGGATGTTAAGTACGATCAGGACTGAAAACGTGTAGCTTCAAAAGCTTCAGAAATATCTGGGCACAAAGGTACCAATTAAAGCTTAGGATTGGTGGTGTGGCTGTGGAGGATGAACTAAAGGAAATATGTATATAATCACTATAATTACAACAACACCTCTTGATTGCCAAAGCTGCCTTCTTCTTTCTGTTTTCTGTTTTCTTTTTTCTTCTTTATTTTTGCTGGCTTCTATTTCAGGTGGTTTCCTTAGTCAGCCTTCCATTCTTTTCATTTCCCAGTCCTATCTTTTTTTTCCCCTCTCACCCACTTTCACAGTACATTCCTTTAAAAAATAATAACAATAACAATTATGTTTTCCACTGATTTGCTCATGCCTAGTCTTCCGCTCTACTCATTCAATCATTATGTTAAACAGGTCTCTAGGAGGTAACAGATAAAAGAATAACAGAGTTGGAAGAGACCTTAAAGATCTTCTTGGCTTCTGAGCATTCACGTAACAATTTTTATTATACTGCGCATGCACACCCACGAGCAAACCAACAGTAGTTGCTGCCGGAATCCATGTACTGGACATTTTCCTCCTTCACTAAACCAGGTGTGCATGTCGCCAGCATGTGACACATCCAGCCTGCGGGAGTTTGATAGCCCTTTTGATACCATTTTAAACAAGTGGCTGTCCAGTCTCTTCTTAAAAGCCTCCCATGATGGATCACCCACACCTTCTGAAGGGAAGCTTTTCCACTGGTTAATTGTTCTCACTTTCAGGAAATTTCTCCTTAGTTCTAGGTTTCTTCTGTCCTTGATTAGTTTCTATCCATTGTTTCTTGTTTTGCCTTCTGCTGCTTTGGAAAATAGATTGCCCCCCCCCCCCTCTTCTTTGTGGCAGCCCCTCAAATATTGGATCAGTGCTACGTATGTCACCCCTGCTCCTTCTTTTCACTAAACTAGACACACCCAGTTCCTGCAACTGTTCTCAATATGTTTTAGCCTCCAGCCTTAATCATCTTTGCTGCTCTTTTCTGCACTCTTTCCAAAGTCTCAATTTTTTATAATATGGTGATCAAAACCGGATGCAATATTCCAAGTGTAGTCTTTCTTACTAAGGCTTTGTACAGCGGTATTAGACCTGTCTGAAAAAGTTACGTGAGCCACTTAATAAAATATGTGTGCACACCCAATTAGGAAATGGTGTTTCTCCAGGTGTGTATGTGTGAAAATAGTTTCATTTAAAAGTAGAAACAGAAAAAGAAATCAGTTGAGACACATTTAAAACACACTCAGGTTTTGTTTATTTGGTAGTTCTCTACTGAGCTCAAGGAGATCCTCACGGAGTTATTGGCTTATTATATTTTCACAACAACCTTATGATGTAGGTTGAGCAAGATCTAAAGTCATCCAGTGAGCTCCATAGGTGAGGAAAGAGTTCATGCATTAAAAACTACACAATACTACAATTAAAAGACAAAATGTCATGCCCTGGGAGTCAGGTTGCTTCATGCCCTCACTCCTCCTCCCACTTACTCCTCTTGGGATCTTCGCATCTGCCAAAGTGTGTGACTTGTAAGGAAGCAGCAAGATACGGAACTGAATAGCAAAGCTTAAGGAAGGATTGCCATTCACATTTAGTAAGGAGGAAATTTAAACCTCACAGTAACAGTTTTCCCTCGCTAGAAGTAACTTAAACATCTAGCTTCACATTCAATGAGTCTGACCTGGAACCAGTGGTGGGATTCAGCCAGTTCGCACCTATTCAGGAGAACCGGTTAACTTTCTAAGCAGTTCGGAGAACTGGTTATTGGAAGAAATCTTATTTTTTTTTTTTCCACTTTAAAGGGCTAATCCTGTAAGAAAGGCAGGAAGGAAACATTCTGGTGTTATTTCTAGCCTAATCTTTATTGCCCTGCTTACAGAAACTGCCTCTCCAGCTAACCCTTATTACATTATAACAACTAAGGTGAAGCACCCATCGACCTGAGTCATGTTTAGTTGGCCACGCCCATCCAGTCACACGCCCACCGAGCCACACCTACTCAGCTGGTCATTAGGGCAGAGAACCAGTTGTTAAATTATTTCAATCTCACCACTGCCTGGAATCCAGTTATTTATCAACCTGGCTTGTTAATTGAGTTAGATTTCGTTCTTCCCTTAACCTGACTCGGTAAATCTTTGGCCTGACTTTGGACTGTTTGACCGAGAACTCACCATTTGTCTAGCATAGGTCTTATCTGCAAGTAATTCTCGTTTTCCTGCTTTTGCTTTTTTCTCTGCTATCTCCTGCTGCCTTGCTGTCGGGAGTTGCAACAACAAATCGTCCCTTTAAAATCGCTTGGTCTAAGAGCTGTGTCGGGCTCCTAAAAGGATGCTAAGAAAGCCAGGAAATGAAACAAAGACTTTGGACTTCAGCAACTATTGTTGCCTCGTCCATAAGCCTTCTCATGTCCTTTGCTCTGCACATTGACTATAAAACCAGGGCATTCAAAAAGAGCATTAATGCCAATCTCTTGTTATTGTAAGAATCTAAATTGAAACATGCCAAGTATTGAAGCTGTCTAGGATTTCCATGTGAAGGTAGGCAACCATCTCTCTGGATGGGTTGGTTCGCAAATATTTCTTTTCCTGTTGGCAAGGTTTTTCTTTTATCTAACATTTAGGTAAGATCTGTCTTCTTGTGAGTCCAACCCACTGTTCCATATCCAGCACTCTGGAATGAAAGCCTTACACTTTTAAATCTTGGCCACTTGAATATGTGCATGTTTTAAGACAAGCATGCTTGACTGGAGAAATTCTGGAAGTTAAAGCCCATGCGTCTTAAAATGGCCAAGATTGAGAAACACCAAACTTTCATGTTCACATTCTTGTTTATCTCCAAACTCATGGAGATTAATGCATGTTGAGGAAACACTGGCACATTTTTTGTTTACATACATTATAGATTGTATGTACATCTATAGATTGTATGTAGGGAATACAAAAGCTTTGCCAGACCAATCCTCGAATACAGTTAATCTGCCTGGAATCCACACTGTTTTATCTGACATTAATACAATTGAGCAAGTCCAGAGGTATTCCATGAAAAGAGTACTCCACTCCTCTACTCACAATAGAATACCTTATGCCACTAGGCTTAGAATTTTGGGCTTGGATAAACTTGAACTACGCTGCCTACGATCTGACCTAAGCATAGTACACAAAATTGTCTGCCACAATGTCATACCTGTCAATGAGTACTTCAGCTTCAACTTCAATAATACATGGACATACAGCAGATACAAACTCAAGGTAAACCGCTCCAATATTGATTGCAAAAAAATGCAACTTCAGCAATAGAGTGGTCAATGCCTGGAATGCTCTATCTGACTTCATTGTTACTTCCTCAAACCCTCACAGCTTCAACCTTAAACTGTCTACTGTGGACTTCACACCATTCCTAAGAGATCTGTAAGGGGGTGTGCATACATGCACTAGTATGCCTACCATCCCTGCCCTACTGTCCCCATTTATTTGTACTCATTTCATGTGTTCATGTCCATGTTTATACTTATACCTGTTATCTCATAAGTGTTTGACAAACTAAATAAAATGAAAATAAATACATAAATTGTTCTCAACTTATGATCTTTATTTTATTCCTTTGCTGTTATAACTTCCAACGATCATGGGCAGTTTAGGGCCTGTAGATGGTCAACTTGCCCCACAAGTCACGTGAGTCAGCTTTGCAGTCACAACATTCTCTAGTCTCATTGTTCTGCTCCGGGCAATGAGGGTTCTGCTCGGGCAGCCAGTTAACTCCACGCTTGGGAATATTTTTCAGATCAAGTTTATTTTTCAGGAATCCTTAATAACAAAACTTACAGTTCAGTAATGAGGTTCTTCTGACTTTCCCTGATCTTTCCCTTCACGTAGTGTAAAAAGACATTAATTCCTCTAACCCATGCTGCTGGTACAAAGCTGCTTCTGCTAGTGCTGATGGCGATTCAGTGAGTGCGAAGTAATAAACAATTTCCCGGGCAAAATACCCCACTGCCCAATCAGGGAGCACAGATATTGTCACATGCTATGGGACTACATTTCCCACAAGGTAGTTGCATTTACCATGAGATAGTTGCTTAAAGGAGACAGCTTCTAATTTTTAAATTAACTATATACTGTTGGGACAGCACACTCATGATTGCAATTAGCAATGTTTTTTGCCAGTTTCAGACAAAAAAAATTCCCATTTAAAGGAAAAAGTTTGTTTAATGACTGCAACTTTTGCTTATCAACCACCATGAAATAGTTGGCCTCTAGGCAATGTGTAGTAAGCTGAATTAAATAATATTTAGTGTAATACACAATAACAATCAGTTGAATAAAAAGTCCTATCAGTAAGTCCATACTACTCAGTATCTACAAACCTTCAAAAAGCAACCAAGTTAAATGAGCTTCAAGAAGAAAGTAGAAGAATTCTTGCCTAGGGTGAGTGTGGACAATTTACTCTTCACTTCAGAGGAGAAAAACCGATTGTGATGGCAATCATGCCTTTCCCTGTTCCCTGAAGACAATCTTCAGCAAATGCTCTGTGAATATCTGGATTGGGTGGGCAGACATAATCTGGAAATGAGGGCCTCTTAGGCACCCCAAACCAGATGTGGTTTGGTTTTGTCTTAGCAGATAATGAAAAGCCAGTGCTTGTATTCATAAATTAAAATTTATTCTGGTTGTCCTGAGCCAGGTATATTTTATTTAAACTATTTAAATTGAGTCATGTGCTGTATGTTAACTCACTCAATGAATAGATATTAAAGAATTTAAGTGGCATCCAAATACTAAATGATCCCAAGAATGTATCATGAAGCTTACAGGGCTTTGAACCTTCACTCACCTGTTCAATAACCCCATCCAATTTAGCCAATTATCAATGGTATGAAAAATATTTATATAGAAATTCAATAACCTGGGGGAAAATAATACGATTTTGAATTCCAGTTGTTAAGGTACTATGGGCTGAAGTAAAATCAGTTTTGCAGGTTCTTTAGAAGTCTCTAGTGACACTCTTTTGAGTTTGCAAGTTATGGAGAAGAAAAAAACCCTAAAAGACTTTTACCTGATTCCTAAACTACTTTCTTTGATTTTTGCATTTTAAGCATGTTGAAGTATCAATGGACCTGTCTGAAACCTTTCCTAAATTGAAATTATGGCAGATAATTTTATGCTCATCTTTTATATTATGAAGTACAACACAGTAGACAGGCTATTTTCCGTTAGCATAAATCAGGCAGGTAATTTCACTGATGCTTACTGAAAAGCTTCTGAGATGGATTAGATCTGCAGTTTGTTTTCTCTCTCTAAGCCTTCTTCTGTTTCTCTGTATCTTGGAACATAACGATACAGAAGAAGCTACGAAGATATAAAATATAAGCAATGTATTGCAAATTATGATAGGCATATTGAAGTATGATCCATTAGTCCTTACTAATGTACAGACATACCAAACTCTCTACCTTGATGGTGTGCCCCAATTGGCTTTTCTGATATTGAGACCAGAATATTAATTGAACCTGGTATGTTTGCTTTACAATGTGTTATTGACACAGTTTGACTGGGCTAAGGAATACTTTTTTCCATACCCGACAGTTGTTCCCCATATCAATCAGAATAGAGTTGGAAGGTATCTAGGAGGTCTTCTAGTCCAACCCCTGCTCAAGCAGGAGACCCTATACCGTTTTAGACAGGTGACTGTCCAGTCTGTTCTTAAAAGACTCCAGTGATGAAGCACCTACAACCTCTGGAGACGAGTTGTTCCACTGGTTGCTTCTCTTCTTGATTAGTTTCCATCCATTGTTTCTTGTCTTGCCTCCTGTTGCTTTGGAAAATAGGCTGACTCCCACTCTTCTATGTGGTGGCCCTTCAAATACTGGAATACTGCTTGAATATGTCACCTCTACTCCTTTCTCCAGGCTTTCTCCTGGACTAACAACCACACTTGGAACCAGAATTTCACATAAGTGGACACAATTTTGTGACCATTTTCACCACAGTAAAAGTAAATGGGTTAATAACAGTGGTGGGTTGCAGGCGGTATGCCCTGGTACGGGCTCACTGGAGCTGCCTGGAGCACCAGATACTGTTCTGGTATGGTGCTCCGGAGGGCTCACCCGCCTGCCCGAGCTCCTTACCTGTCTTTTAAGGCTTCCGTGCTTCCGCACATGCATGGCGCATACAGCGCCTGCGTGATGCTCCACTGAGTAGCTGGAGCATCGCGGAGGCTTGCTGAGGTGGTAAGATGCATGCACATGCTGCGCGTGTCCATCTGGACACCACCGGATCCGTTCCAACCGTACCGGTTGGAACAGGATCCGCAACCCACCACTGGTTGATAAGTGAATCTGGCTTCCCCAATGTACTTTGCTTGTCAGAAGCCACCTAGTAAGATAACAAATTGAAAAGTTATAGACTGGGCAACAGAGACAGGGATGGGGCCAAACCTGGGTGGGCTTCAAAAATTTCAGCAATGGGTTCTCTGTTCTGTTGCTGTGTGGGATTTCTGGAGGCTTTCCTTGAGCCTCTGGGAGGGCACAAACTGTCTCCCCAAGCCTCCATGCACTCAACTTGCATCCAAAATGTGTCATGTGGAGATTTCTGGGAGGGACGTGGTGGGATGGCAGGGGTGTGGTGGGTGGGGACAGCCAAGAGTGAGATTTGGAGGTTCTCCGAACCGGCCATAATGTTAGCTATAGGTTCTCCCGAACCCAGGCAAACCTGTAGCAGCCCAGCCCTGGGTCAAATTTGCAAGATTGATGTCAGCGCTGTGAACTAGTCTAGACAAGGATACCCAGAGAAGTATTATCTCTAACTTTATTATAATGCTATATCAATAGAATCTTGAAAGTCTGAAAATATAGCTCTCCCATCTCATCTTTAGACGCCAAGAAACTAGAAAATGTCCCTATTGAGACATTTGCCATGTTCTCATTCCTTCCTAGGCTCAATTGTCTTTTATCTGACTATTGCCAAGTGGTCAGAAGTACACTCCCTGAGATGTGAATGGCTCCCACCCTGATGGTATTCTGGAAGGCCTTAAAGATGAATGTTCTCCCATATTGTGGATTAGAGTGGATGGGATATCTTTTTATTTACTGATTTCAATTTCTATAGCTGCCCAACTCAACCAAGGGGCTGTGGATGGGTTACAATTCTAAAAAATTGCTTGACACATATTGCCTATGTTTTTGAACTGGTTATCCAGATTTTCCATCTTCTTTATTTCCCCTCTTTTATATTGTTATTTATCTGTTTGCATTTTACTGTGGATTTTTGTTTACTTCATCAGGCATCCAGGGGAAATCCCATTCTTAAACTGAATGGAGAATCTGTCCTTTCTTTGGGGAAAAAATGAAGAAGTTGTCCACCCAACGTCTTTGACTTTATTTGGAAATTTCAAAAGATTCTTTGCACTCCACTCTACATTAATTGCATAAGGACACATCTGAGGAGAAAACAATGGTAATAAATTGTGGAAGCTCTTCAGTTCACACACAACAAAACCAGCTTGCATTAAGTATGTTAATGGCTCAATTACACAAGCCTAGGAAAATAAAATAAGGAACACGAAATTCCCCTGAAATATTTCTAATGGTTCACTGACAAAAGGGTGACCGACAAAAGCGCACCCAACTAAACTGCGGTAACAAAACCACGAGTTCTAAACTGCACCGACAAATGAGCGCTGAAGCGCGCCGACAACAGCGTGCCGACAGAAGCGCGCTGTAAACCTAACCCTAACCCTAACCCTAACCCTAACCCTAACCCTAACCCTAAACCTAAACCTAAACCTAAACCTAAACCTAAACCTAAACCTAACCCTTACCTTAACTTAAATCGTGCTTCTGTCGGTGCGGTGTTGTCGGCGCATTGATGATGTCGCATTGATGACGTTGCGGTTTTAGCCCTGCGGTTTTGTCGGCACGCTTTTGTCGTGTGCACATTTGTCAGGTCACAACTTCTAATACTCTAGCTCAGTGAAATGAGACATAGGAAAAAGGTTGTACGATTACAACCTATTTCCTTTGTTCCTAAATAGTATGTAAGAACGTCTGAGACAGCCACAAAATCATTCCTCTTACATTAAGCATGATACTTTTATGTTTGAAAAGTTGAATTTAAGGCAAATGGTTTTCATCTGTCTATTTAAAATAGGAAGGGGGAAAAAACAGAATAAAAATATTTTAGCGTGCTTTTTTTTTACCCAATACCAACATATTTCTGATTTGTACATTTTTTTTAAGTGCTTTCAGGGGAAACATAATTTCCCATCTTTTAACTGCACTCAGTGTTTAGGCATTAGTAAATGCCATGTTGAAGGAAAGACACATTTCTTGATACAAAATTTCTTAACTAAATGTCTGGTTCTCAAATTCACCTTTCTTCTGCAGGCAAATTATCCATCTAGTCAAGATTCAGAGTATGTTCCGAACATAAATTTTAGGAAATGCATCTGTTTGCTTGCTAATACACATTATAAAAACGGCACCGGCATTCAGCTGTATGTTATTCGCTTTACAATCTCCAGAATTGTAATTATAAGATTTGCTATTTTATGGCTGTGAATTAACCTCAAACCCTGGAATAGAACTATTAAGCAGAAAAACAATATTAGAGGGACCTCCAAAGCAAAATATATATTGCTAGCTGTAGAAATGAACACTGATATGCAAAATTAATTGATCATGGCTGGTTCCTTTGCAAAGTTATCTGGAGATGCATTTGTTGTGGTTCTTTATTATTTTTCTACAACTGTTTTCTGTAGCAGACTTTTTGATACTCTCTAGTTCTACTGCAATTTAAACTCCCAGAATTGCTATAGAATATTTAAACATGACTTTTCTACAAGCAAAATATGTATTATTCCCTTGACCAATGAATTAACTGTAACTGAATGCCTATTTTTATCACAAGGATCATGATCCAAATCATATCCTCTCCGTTTTCTGCCTGCCTTATGTTATTATGTACATTTGAGCATAACTAAGCGCAACTTTCCCCCCTCCCACTGATTACAATAATATTGACACCTGATTAATTTGTCCCATTGTTTCAGTGGGAAAATTGAATTATATTTGAATCACCTCCACATATGTGGAAGGAAAGTAGATATTATTTAATTAATACAGTTGTTTGAAGTCATAGAATAGAATAGAACAGAACAGAACAGAATAGAACAGAACAGAACAGAATAACAGAGTTGGAAGGGACCTTGGAGGTCTTCCTGCTTAGGCAGGAAACCCTACACCACTTCAGACAAACGCTTATCCAACATCTTCTTAAAAGCTTTCAGTATTGGAGTATTCACAACTTCTGGATGCAAGTTGTTCCACTGATTAATTGTTTAGAATTTCTCCTTAGTTCTAAGTTGCTTCTGTCCTTTATTAGTTTCCACCCATTGCTTTTTGTCCCACCCTCAGGTGCTTTGGAGAATTGCTTGACTCCATCTTCTTTGTGGTGGCTCCTGAGATATTGGAACACTGCTATCATGTCACCTTCAGTCCTTCTTTTCATTAAACTAGACAGTTCCTTACAGTTCCTGTAAACATTCTTCATATGTTTTGGCCTCCACTCCCCTAATCATCTTTGTTGGGCTTCTCTGCACTCTTTCTAAAGTCTCAAATCTTTTTTATATCATGGCAACCAAAACTGGATGCAATATTCCAAGTGTGGCCTTACCAGGGCATTATAAAGTGGTATTAACATTTCACGTAATCTTGATTCTATCCCTCTGTTTATGCAGCCTACAACTGTGTTGTCTTTTATGACAGCTGCAACACACTGCTGGCTCATATTTAATTGATTTAACTATTCCTGAGTCCATGGGGTCTTTGGTCCTCTCTGAGCTTAACTGTTTTCTTGTAGATGTTTGATTACTTAATCAGGTAAGGTTTCCACCTAGAGCTACATAGATCCTCTTCTATAATATTCACCTCCGTCTTCAACAGTAATTCCTAGCTCTTCTGTATCCTTGTAATCACTTTGAACCCATTCACATCCATATCTGATGTCTTCCTCATCTCTTTTCTTTAGCCTTACCAAGAGATAGATAAGTATGTTGTATATTTAACAATAATCATCTCCAAATCCATCAATTGGAGGCATCCATCTTTTTCTCACTCTTTCTCTGTGTCCAGCTTTCATGCCCATATGACTGGAAAGGCCACTGCTTTAACTATTCTGCCTTTTTCATTGTCATTGAAATAACCTTATTCATTTGGATTTTGTCCATGCTTGACATAGCCTTCTTCTCCAAGATTAATCTCTTTGCTATTTCTCCAGCTATTTGAAGCGATACGTCCATGCTGCAGTTTCTTTATCTAGAGAGGCTTTCTTTAAGAATTGCAAATTGAGATTTCCTTGAGTTCTCTTCTCCTTTTCTTTTTTCACAATTTGGCAGAAAAGAAATTAGTAATGGATTTCTCTAATATTCCTGCCTGCAGAATAAGCCTATATTTGTACATCTGCTCGGAAATGGGTTCCGTGTTTCCAATGGCACTTATTTCTGATGTAAGATTACAGGGATAATGAAAATCCCAGAACAGATGACTATTTGTGATTTTTCTTTTTAAAGGGAAAATCATTTTATTTGTTCTTAAGGGTATTACAAAGACATACCTGTCCAACAGACGGTTAAAATGTCAAAAAAAAAAAAGCCTTCTCAGCCACCACAGTGCAAATGGTCAAGCTACATTCTGTATAATATATGTGGCTTTGTGTCCATACACCCACTAAAAGGTTTCTTACAGCCAATCATGTTGACTTTCAAGAATAGATAATAGCTATGAAACTTAGAAAAATATAATATTGTGTTATATATATATTTCTCTTAGGTCGTTTTCTGCTCCTTTGTTACCCTCTTGATAATAAAGTTGCATCTTGGATTACTAAAGTGCGAAGTAAAATCTTAGTTTTGCTTTTCTAGTAACCAAATAACGAAGGAGAATTGGTATATCTGCGCCTCTCTTAATTTTGCCATAACAGTACAATCCTCATTCTTTAGTAAAAAAAAAAAAATGTTTAAAGTGTTCCTCAGTGGTGAGCAAATTGCTTTTATTAAGATGGCAAGGTAGTGAGTAGGTGGAGTGATTGGAAAGTTATCAAAGCAGCTGTTCTTTTTCCTGGGAACTAATTTCTGATTATGCTTGTAAAGCTGCTACAGGCCATAATATTCAGCTCTGATGTTTTTTTAAAAAAAACTATTTTCTTTTTTTCGGTTCTTGATGGTTTTCCAGGACCTCATTTCATGCAGACCTCCTGTCTCTTTTCTGAAAACTAACATACAAATGCCTTTGAAAAATGAAAGCTGTCAGCGTTACATGTTTCCTTTGCTTCTCTTTAGAGGCAAAGTGTTTGGCAGGGAAAGTGGGAAGGACAGATGTTTTCTGGCTAAAAATGACAACATCCCCATCTGTTGGCAGCAATTTCCTGCAGTTTTCAAGCACTGGTCGCCATCCCTTCAAATTTCTAACAGATGGCGAGTTACAAGCTGTCTTATTTACTTTGAAGCCAGGAAGAATTTAAAGAATAAAAAGAGAATCTGGTTTTGGAAATATATTTAGTAGTTACGTGGTACAGAAGAGTAGAAGTTCTTTATTTTCAAGCAAGAGTGACCATAAATATTTTAAAAATTAGCAAAATTATCATAGAAGAGAGAGCAAAGCAATGGGTTATGTTCCTTAGTTCAAAAATAAGGAAATTAAAGTTATACATTAATTTAAAAGGAATACCTATACTCCTCAGTGACAGAAAACAGATCTGAGTTGACTATGGTTAGGTTCATGTGAGGTGACTGTATTTCACCTCAAAAAGGTGCCTCATGTTGCAAAAACAATATGATTTACTACTTACAAAATCAGAATCAGATAAACTATGGTATTCCCTATCTCACTCTATGGAAGTGAAAGTTGGACTTTAAAGAAGCAGGAATGGAAAAATATTAATGCCTTTGGACTTTAGAGCTGAAGAAGACTTCTGCAAATACTGCAGGTAGCCTGCAGTAGGAAAATAATTGATGGATCACTGAACAAATCAATTCAGAGTTCTCCATTGAGACACAAATGACCAGGCTCAAGCTATCTTAGTTTGGATATATGTGAAGTCCCAGGGGGGGAAAAGCTATAATGTTGGGAAAGGTGGAAAGAAAGAGAAAGAAGAAGATGAAGGTGAATCAACTCAGTTACATTGGTAATGGGTGCCCCGTTGGGAGAGTTGAAAGAAAAAGTTAGATATAAATCCTTATGGAGAAAATCTATCAATGTGGTTGCTAGGAATCAAAAAATTTGATGGCACATACCCTGTTTCCCTGAAAATAAGAGCTCCCCAGATAATAAGCCCAACCGGGCTTTTGAGCGCATGAACTAAAATAAGCCGCTCCCCCTAAAATAAGCCCTCCCCGAAAATATTGCAACACAGCAGCAGACATGAGGTGACCACTCTCACCACCTCCTGTACCTCAAAAATAATAGGACCTCCCTGAAAATAAGGCCAAGCACTTATTTTGGTGGTCAACAGAAAATAAGACCCTGCATTATTTTTGGAGAAACTCGGTAATCAACTGTCTCATTGATTATGATCATACAACTGAAGGAACGTCTTCAAAAAAGTTATTCCTACATATCTTAATGGTGAGACAAGTTTGTAATGGGGAACTCAATCTTCAAAAAAGCCCTAATTTTGAAAAATGGATATCAATACCTTGAATCATGCCGGCTAAGCAGGTGGCAATCAGTGTAAATTTCTCAGTGAAGCCATCATATATCCCCAACCACTTGGATTTTTTTTAAAGGTTAACTACTATGTTTTGCAGCTAAAACTTCTGGACATTTTTATGGTTAGCATTTTGTAGGCCTTTAGTCATATTTAAGAAAAGCTGCCCAAACTCGAGCACCTCAGAACTGGCACATTAACCGCAATTATTCAAGTGTGTTCTTCATCACATTTGCTACCCGTGAAATCAGTGACCACTGAGGTTCATGAAACATTCCTAGGTGCAGTTCTGATTTTTCAAGAGATTCATAACAAAGAATAATCCATTAAATGATTTAACTTTATTATTTTAAAAAATAATAATATTTATATAATTATAATTCCCCCCCCCCAAAAAAAAAATGCCTATCTGAGGCAATTCCGGGTCACCCTTGACGTGGAAACTTTGGAGAAAACTGTTGAGTGGCCTTGCAGTCTACAAGAAAAGTAGGAAAAAACACTTTTTGTAGATTCCAGAGCTGCAAGAACAAGGCCTTCAAAACTTCTACATGTCATATGCGGGGGCTCTGCTTTCACACGGGCTTTGGAGTCTCTGAAAATACTGGCATGATTTTGGTGGTTCCAGAGATGGCATAAGAGGAGGATCATCTTGGATGACTTCCAAAGGTCTAGTGTATTGCCAAAAATAGCATGGCATGTTACCTGTGTTGTGCATATCATATCTTCACCATCACTGGTATAGGACCATCCCTTACTGCCTCCAAATCCCCCCCGTCTTTCTCTCTCTCTAAAAAAAAGATATCAACCTTGAAGCTGACCTGGGTGAAGTGCTGCCACACTAGAACTGAGGGATAGGTGTGTGTGGGGGGGAATTAGAGCTAGCTGGGGCAGTGCAGTCAAAATAAGTTACTTTCTCTTGGGAACCAAGAACATTCTCACATCTGGCCAGAGCAAGGAGGAGTGATGTCACCAGGCCAGCCAATGCTGTCTTGATTGGGCCATGGGACTTCGGAGAGGGGGTTATCCCTTAGCTCTATTACTTGGAACCCTGAGAAAAGGAATTAGACAGATTCACATAATCTCCTGAATTCTGCTCAAAGGCATTTGTAGGCAAAATAGAATAGAATAGAATAGAATAGAATAGAATAGAATAGAATAGAATAGAATAGAATAGAATAGAATAGAATAGAATTCTTTATTTGTCAAGTATGATTGTACACACAAGGAATTTGTTTTTGGTGCATATGTTCTCAGTGTACATAACAAGAAAAGAATCATAAGATACAACACTTAATGATAGTCAAAGGGTACAAATAAACAATCAAATCATACTAGGAAACAATCAATATAAATTGTTAGGATACAAGCAATAATCATACAGTTGTAAGTAGGAGGAGATGGGTGATAGGAATATTGAGAAAATTAATAGTAATAGTAATGCAGACTTAGCAAATAGTTTGACAATGTTGAAGGAATTATTTATCAGAATAATGGCATTCAGGAAAAAATGTTCTTGTGTCTAGTTGTGGTGTGCAGTGCCCTATAGTGTTGTTATGCTTCTTCAGTTTATATTAAAAACTCATTACAAACATTTTATTGGGAAACTCTTTGAACATTGAGTAAGTTATTTCCCTTTTTCTACTCTCTCCCCATGGGTATTAAGAGGTGTTCAAACTATCTCAATTATTATTGGCCAATTGAAACATCTTTAAATAATTTTCTGTTTTACTTTCTTAGTAGGTTTTTTTTCTTTAATCTTGAAGAAGAACAATAATATCGAACTAAGTGCTTCTAAATTAGAACTCAATGCAGTTATTGCTTTTTGTGGGGGAAAGCGAAGATCTGATCATGGATTTTATATTTGAAGTTATTTCTTTGGTAGAAATTCATCAGCTTTAATTCTTATTTTAAAGTAGCGCTGATATTCTCTTCCCTGAACCTCAAAGATCTTTTCATATGATATGCGAGTTAACTTTTTTGTTTTTTGTTTTGCTATTTCAAGAAACTCAGGGTAGTTAATCTTGCTTTTCTACATTTTAAAAGAAAAGTGTATTACCTTTAAAGAATGCAATATTCTCAATTATGATATCTTATATTGCCTGGAAACTTTAAAAACAATAGCAGCAGCAGTAACAACAATCTTTGTCTGATTTTTGTAATCAATATATTCTGCAACTTGTCAAAATACAACTGTGTTGGCTTTTTTGGCAGCTGCTGCACACTGATGGCTCATATTTAAATGGTTGTCCACTAGGATTCCAAGATCCCTCTCACAGTTACTACTATTGAGCAAGGTATCACCTATTCTGTACCTGTGCATTTTGTTTTTCTTGCCTAAATGTAGAACCTTACTTTTTTCACCATTGAATTTCATTTTGTTAGATAGTGCCCAATGTTCAAGTTTGTCAAGATCCTTCTGTATCTTAAGCCTATCTTCTCGAGTGTTGGTTATACCTGCCACCTTGGTGTCATCTGCAAATTTGATGAGTTCCCCATTTACCCCTCATCCAGATCATTGTTGAAGATGTTGAAGAGTACTGGACCTAAAACAGATCCTTGGGGTACACCACTACATACCTCCCTCAATGTAGATGCAGTTCCATTGAGGACTAAACATTGAGTATGGTTGGTCAGCCAGTTATGAATCCATCTCATGGTGATGCTGTCTAACCCACATTTTTCTACTTTATCTAGTAGTAGATTATGGTCTACTTTATCAAATGCCTTGCTAAAGTCCAAGTAAATTATATTGACGGCATTCCTCTGGTCCACTAATTTTGTCACTTTGTCGAAGAATGCAAAAAGATTAGTCTGGCATGATCTGTTTTTGACAAACCCATGTTGGCTTTTGGCTATTACTTTGTTTACTTCTAGGTCTTTGCTAATTCATTGCTTGATTATCTTTTCCAGAATCTTCTCTGGTATTGAGGTTAGGTTGATAGGTCTATAGTTTCCTGGATCTATTTTTCCCCCTTTTTTGAAGATGGGAACCACATCAGCTCTTTTCTGGTCCTCTGGCAGTTCCCCGGTGCTCCAGGGTCTCTGAAAGATATAGTTCAATAATTCTGAGATCTCGTCTACCAGTTCCTTCAGAACCCTGGGGTGTAATCCATCTGGTCCTGGTGATTTCAACTCATCTAGGGTAGACAGGTGCTCATTTACCATTTTCTTCCCTATTTCAACTTGTGTTCCTAATCTGATTTTGGTAGGTTGGACTGTTTTTTCCCTTGGTGTAAAGACAGTTGCAAAAAATGAGTTAAATAGTTCTGCTTTCTCCCTGTTGATTGTCACCTTCTTGCCATTTTCTCCCAGCAATGGACCAATTGTTTCCTTAACCTTTTTCTTATTTTTAACATGTTGGAATAAGCTTTTTTTGTTATTTTTTTACTTTTGTGGCAAGCCTTTCTTCCTTGTGAGCCTTAGCTTTCCTCACTTTATATTTACAGGCTCAGGTTATTTCCTGATATTCTGCCTTATGTCATGTTATATCCCCCTCTTTCCATTTTTTTATATTTATCCTTTTTGTCTTTCAATTTGTCAGAGAGTTCTTTATGCAGCCATACTGGTTTCTTTTGAGAGCTGTTATTTTTCTTCTTCATTGGTATTGTGCTAGACTGGGCTTTTATAATCTCATTTTTCAAAATTTCCCAAGCTTCTTGAATTGTTTGCATGGTTTGCATGGTTTTATGGATGGTGGAGTATCACAGTTCTTTGGGATCTTTCAGAAGCATTCAGTACCATTGATGTTTTGGACTACGTAGGACAGCTTGGGGTTGAAGAGAGAAAAAATAATTGATTTCTGAATAAGACAAGAATCCATTTATGTATCTGCTGCTTTTCAGGTAAAAAGAGAAAAGAATTCATTCGGGAAATAAAAAAGTAATTGATGTTGCCAAAAGATGTGCAGCCTCACAGATCCTCTAATTTTTCAAACAGCTGAACCAGATGTGGACCTCTTTTAAAGTTCTGATGCAATTTCTGTTCAACTTTATTATGGAGAAATTCCTTTGTTAGGGAAAAAAATGTGGTTTTGGCTGACTGAATTGCTTCATTCAGACTTTGTGAAGTGTCTTATGAAACAGATTATAATACATTTGCTCAAATCCATCCACACAACAATACCTTTGATGAATGATTCCCCAGGATAGATTAAAGAAGAACCTAATTTTCTAGAGTGAGCAGTTTTCATGAAGTGAGTCTATGATTTACTTAGTAGGAATACAATGAGAAAAATAAATTCTACTTGATTAAAAGTTCCTAGACTTTGACAAGATTGTTATGCCAAGGATTTCTTTTCTACAGGTTAGCATTTCAAATACTTATTATATCATTTGTATTGCTGATGTACTCTTAAAAAATAGCTTTCCAGGTCTATTCATTATCCAGGGTTAATTCTGACTTAGTGTCACCATCCCACTGTAAAACAAACAAAAACTGACTATTAGATCAATAAATACATACATTGGTTTTCATTCTACATTTCTTTTATGTGGATTTCATGTAGGCTTCTTTAATTATACTCTAAATCATATAATTACTGAATGCCATTTGACTGGCATGCAAAACAATCATTATTACCTAAGCCCTCTATTGCTGAAATAGCAATAGCAATAGCAGTTAGACTTATATACCGCTTCATAGGGCTTTCAGCCCTCTCTAAGCGGTTTACAGAATCAGCATATCGCCCCCACAGTCTGGGTCCTCATTTCACCCTCCTTGGAAGGCTGAGTCAACCTTGAGCCAGTGAGATTAGAACCGCTGAACTGCAGATAACAGTCAGCTGAAGTGGCCTACAGTACTGCACCCTAACCACTGCGCCACCTTGGCTCAAATCTTAGGAAATAAAGTGAAAACGAACAAAGAGGTCTCAGCAGTTGTGTTTCTCCTTGAAAACCAACAAGTATCCTTCATGACACAGTGAAAGAACTGGGGTAGAAATGGCCTTACTATTTGATAAGAGACTAAGGATTGATCTGATCAAAGAAAGGAGATACCTCAACAGAAATTGCCAAAAAGCAACTTTAGAGACCCGAAGAGAATGAATGAAAGCAATGACTAAAAGTTAGAAATGTAGAAGATATTCTGAACTTCTGGAACTCAGAAACTCTAAAATGTGTTTGAGGCTGTTGTGCAAAAAAAGCAAGTAGGAAAAAGAGAAATGATGGAATAGGACATAGGATGATGGATTCCTGAAACTTAGGGGAAATGTACTGGCATCTGTAAAAGTGCAAGTAGAAGAGCCACAGCCTGCTAAAAAGAACCAGAATAAATCTATGGTGACCAGATCCATTAGCTCATGAAGTGTGATGTCTATCAAATCTAAAGGTCAGTGATCTGAAAGAACAATTTTTGTTTGTCTGTGGAGATTCTCAGTCATCCAGTTCATGGTTGTCCCAAAGGTGCTTTTGGCGGCTGGATTTTTTTGTTTGTTTTGTTTTTCCTGGAAGATGTTTTGCTTCTCATCCAAGAATGAGAAGGGAAACCTCTTCAAGGAAAAACAAAGAAAGTCCAGCTGCCTTATGAAAAAGCGCTTTGGGGGCAACAAAGTTATTTATAAAGTCCACTGACTATCATCCCTTTCTGCTAATCCTTGTGGTGACAAATACAGATGCAATTGTATTATAATCAAATTTGAAGAACAGGAAGAAGCTCAAGATCCTAAGATTCAGGTGCTCTGCTTAGACATTCATACAGTTCTTGGACAGAAAGTGAGAGATTTGGGTTGGGGGATCATGGTCTGAGTTATCTGGATGATGGACTACTGGCACAGAATAAATCACACATTGCAAAGATTAGTGAAAGTATATGAGGACTTTAAATTGCACTTCAAGAGGTTGGAAGCACAAGGCCTGAAATCGGTGCTCAGATAAAGCCTTGCAGTTTGTAGAAAGAAAAGGGAAATGTTGCCACAGTGAGACATATTAAAGCACTCAAAGAAAAATCAGAAATATTTTATGTTCATTCCTAAAGTCTTTGACCTTGCTCAGATATGGGAAATAGGTTAGAAAAGCTTGAACTCTCACTACAGAAAGTACAATTTAATAGATATAACAGTGAATGACAAGACCAACAAGACAGACACAGACTTCAGAGGATAATCAGAACTGCAGAAAAAACAATTACTGCCAACCTGCCTTCCATTGAGGACCTGTACACTGCATGAGTCAAAAAGAGGGCCGTGAAAATATTTATCCTGGACATAAATTGCTTCAATTCCAACCCTCAAAATGATGCTATAAAGCACTGCACACTAAGACAACTAGACACAGTTTTTCCCCGAATGCCATCACTCTGCTAAACAAATAATTCCCTCACCACTGTCAAACTATTCACTATTACTATTAGTCTGACATAGATGACATAATAATTAATCTTTGTTCCTATCACCCATTTCCTCCCACTTATGACTGCAGGACTATAACTTTGTTGCCTGTATCCTTACAATTTATATTGATATTACTTCCTGACTGCTTATTTGTACCCTGTGACTATCATTAAATGTTCTACCTTAGGATTCTTGACAAATGTACACTGAGAGCAGATGCACCAAAGAAAGACAAATTCCTTGTGTGTCCAATCACACTTGGCTAATAAAGAATTCTATTCTATTCTATTCTATTCTATTCTATTCTATTCTATTCTATTCTATTCTATTCTATTCTATTCTATTCTATTCTATTCTATTAAGATATGTTCCAAAAAGGAACAGAAGCAATAGAAAGATGGGATATATATAAAAATTGGGGGAGAAATCCAGGTAACAAATTTAGCAATGCTGTGGAGAGCCTATAGATTAAACCAAAGAGAGAATGACTAAAATCAATATGTTATTGGTACCTTCTCTTGCTGCTTCTCCAATAAGAAGATGCTGCTTAGTCCTTTAGGAAGCTGAAAAGAATTCCAAAAGCTGAGAGGGATCAGAAGAAGATTCAAGGAAACACTTTTGGATCCAGAAACTGGATGAGCATACAATATAGAGGGCATATGACATGACATGAAGCAAGCAACATTAATCATATTTCATGGTGCATCATTCAGTGTTCCATCATGATGTGACATGAGGTAGACTTTCTGGTTCAGCATGCAGTGCAATCACATTAGAGAACATTTTTGAAGTTTAGAACAACATTGTCTCAGGATCAAAGATATCAAAATATCTTGAAATGTCTTGCTAGTTAAAACTGGATGGCATATATAGAAAAAAGACATCTTTAAATACACACACTGTCAGGGTTCCAAGTAATAAATCCATTGCAAGCAAGACTCTGAGGCGATTGAATCCCTCAAAGGATACTCTTATTGGAAATATCATATTGGCACATATCTGGTGAAAACCGACTCTGAAAACCCCCGTGGTTTTCACCTTATTAAAAATAAAAGTTTTTCCTACTTTCTCAAAACAGTCAGTCACATGGTCCAATCACCGTACAGTCTGACAACTGGGTGGCATCGCTCTGCCTTCTTCCGTCCAGGTGTGAGAATGTCCTTGGTTCCCAAGACAAAATATTTTGTTTTGGCTACAAAATTCCCTCTATCTAGAGTCCCTCCACCTCCTTGTCCCTCAACTCCAGTGTGGCAACACTGAAGTGGACAAAATGGCTTTGGCCAGGTGAGCTTCAGGGTTGACACACACATTAACACCACAATCCCAATGGCAGTATAAGCCATAAATAGTCCTTGACTGTTTAACAATTCAACAAAGTTATGATGGTGTTGAAAACAAATGACTTATGACCAGTCCAACCATTGCAGATTCTTGCAGTGATATGATCAAAATTCAGGTGCTTGGCAACTGATACACATTTATGATAGTTGCAATGTTCTCATGATCACCATTTGCAACTTTCCCAGGGGGATTCTGACAAGCAAAATCAATAGGAAAGGCCAGATTTGTTTAATGACGGTGTGAAAAATTGGGCTTGACACACTTAATCACACCCCTTAGCAATGAAAGTTCTGGCCTCAATTGAGGACCACTTATACATATTCTGAAAATATAATTGTACAGTTTGAAGGACCATTTTTACAGGATAAACATGCTTTATTTCTTTGTAAATATAAAATCCTGATGAAAATGTAACAATTTTGTGGGTCTCCTTTCCTCCCTTTTAAAAATTTATTTGAACAGTTCTTCATTAAATACATTTTTGATTATACCATTGAAATTGAACAAAATATGCATGTGTGTAATTTATTTTGATGTTTTGCAGTGCTTATTTTTGACACTTATTTATTCTTACTATACAGCAATAGTTTTTCTTGCGACACTCAATGGAAGTGAAAGTTGGTCTTTGCTGAAACAGGATAGAATGAATATTGGTGATTTCAAATGTCGGCCTTGAAGAAGATTCCTGAGAATACTATGGATAGAAAAGAAAAGGAACAAATGGATCATCAAAAAAATCAACTCCTAGTTCTTATCAAAGGACAAATGAGTAGGCTCAAAACTCTCCTATCTTGGATGTATTCAAACTCTAATACTGGGAAAGATGGAAGAAAAGAAAAGAAGAAAATGGCAAGAGGAAAGGTAGATGGACTCAATTACATTATTGCTCTGTTTTGCTGGACCACAGACAATAATAACTGGTAGCTGAAGATCCTGCTGGGAGTCCAAAAATAGCCAGAAGCACAGGAACACCTATCCTTGTTCAAGATCTCTTTGAAGTAATGAACTTCTTTATGTCTTTTGTGGAATTGTGTGTGTAGCTTCTGGCAAGTGTCTATGTCTATGGATGTCTATACACCCATACTTACATGTATAGATCAGAGGTGGGTTGCTGCTGGTTTGACCCAGATTGGCTGAACCAGTAGTAGCAACGGCGGGAGTCTCCGTCCATCTGCCCGGACGCTTCTGCACATACACAGAAGCAGCACAGGAACACAGGAGCATGGGAGCATGCCCAAACCAGTAGTAAAAAAATTAGCAACCCACCTCTAGTATGGATACATGTATACACAAGAATATCAGAAGTACACTTTTACTGAATGGGATTATAATCACTAGGACTGATTTTAACTATTATTGACATGGTTGGATTAATTAGGAAATAGTGCATTGCATAGGCTTATGCCTGTGTTCATTATTTTTTTAAAAAAGCATTTTACTACTTCTTCTAGGGGGATTGTCTTAAATTCAGAGTCATTTTTCATTCAGGTAAAAATGCTAGCTTTACTTTATCATATCTGCCCTGAATACCTAAAATCGTTGAAACAATAACGCAACAAAACACAAACTCCACATTTCATCCTGCAACACCTGATGGTAATATTTATCTTCATTAAGCTTCAATGTAATGAACAAATGTTTCAAGTCCACTGGGACTTGGATTTAGGCAGCAAAATCTATTATTATGCATATACTGAGGTCAGAGAGAAGAAGATAACATTATGTGTGGATTTTGAAACTTTCAGTTACCTATGCTGTGCCCAATGTAGATGGAAATGAATCATTTTGAAAGTGCTTGCCAGATCCTAAAGCACAGCATATTTTAATGCTGCTGCACACACATGTGGAACTCTCTTGACAAAATGTGTACAATATTGTCCAATCTGTTCTTAAAATCAGGAACTGCTACTTGCAGTTAAGGGCAAACTTGTGTATAATATTGGAGGGTGCGATGGCTCAGTGGTTAAGAAGCAAAACTTGTCAGCTGGAAAGCTGACAGCCCAGGTTCGAGACCCAAATGCCAGGTGACAGGATGAGCTCCCATTCTTGCTCCACTCCTAGAAGTTTGAAAGCATGAAAATATGAATAGATAAATAGATTAACAGAGTTGGAAGGGACCTTGTAATCCATCTAGTCCAACCCCATGCCCAAACAGGAGACCCTATGGCATTTCTGACAAATGGCAGTCCAATCTTTTCTTGAAAGCTTCCAGTGATGAAGCTCCCACAACTTTTGAAGGCAAGCTGTTCCATTGGTTGATTGCTCTCACTGTCAGAAATGTTCTCCTTATTTCCAGGTTGAATCTCTTCTTGTTCAGTTTCCATCCATTATTCCTTGCCTGGCCTTCAGGTGCTTTGGAAAATAGCTTGACCCCCTCTTCTTTGTGGCAGCACCTGAGATATTGGAACACTGCTATCATGTCTCCCCTGGCCCTTCTCTTTCCTAGACTGGCCATGCTCAGTTCCTGCAACCGTTCTTCATATGTTTTAGCTTCCAGTCACCTAATCATCTTGGTTGGTCTTCTGTGCACTTTTTCTAGAGTCTCCACATCTTTTTTACAGTGTGGTGATCAAAACTGCAGAATTCTAGGTGTGGTCTTACTAAGGCTTTATAGGGTGGCAGGTACCACTTAAATAGGTATCACTTTGGTGGGAAGATAATGTGTTTCACCGCATGCTCTATGCTGCAGCGTGATGTTATCCTGGCCACATGATTGCACAACATCTTCGGAGAATGCTGGTTCTCTTGGCTAAGAAACAGAGATGAGCACTGCCCCCTCGAATTGGGCATGACTGACTGGAAGAAACATTCACCTTTTACTTTGTATATATTTATTCTGGAGAGGGGGTCAAATCAGATTTGAAATTAATCATATAAATGCAATCAATGCCAGCTGTTTAAATAATTAAACAGGCAGTTTCAGAACCAGTTTGGATGGGAAGGAGCAGTTTAATTTTGGCCCAAGCTGGTGTTTGTATTTCAAAGGAAGCTTCCCATTAACAGAAACTGAAAGGTACTTCAGATCATTTTTTTTTTGGTAGGAGTTCCAAGTCTTGTGGGCTTGCTTGGCAGCTCATGTTCCCCTTGGACTGCTATTGACACAATAGAAAACCATGTACTTTAATTGCATTTATGCAAGGAATTTCTTGTCTAGCTTGGCCAGAGCAGCTCAAAACAGATTTTTTTTTAAAAGGAGGAACATTAAGGCTTGTTTCAAATATGAAAATAAAAACGCTTTAAGAAACCACTCCAAGGCAGGCACCCTAAGTGAATTTACATAACTCATTAATGGGTTTTTAAAATAACATACAAAAACTCTCATCTGGTAACATTTTTCAAGAGGGCATTTTATATGCAGGGCTTAAATGGTACTGTGGTACATTTAGAGCTTCAGAAAAAAACTAAAAGGAAAATGGCATACACACAAACACAATCACATACATGCAAAATTAAGTGGAGAAAAATTAACCAAGCATTCGGTCTCTGACTGTAAACCGAATAGATTGAAATTGAATTTAAACCAAGTCTGATAAGTGGATGCCGTCATGAAATTTCACTATAATTAGACTTTCAAGAAAGGAACCATCACACATTACTAAGTAGCCACCATTTGTGTGCTGATTATGTATTTTATATAAGACCAACAAATGCCAGGATAATAGAGGTGCATTGCGGTTTGTGAAATGGCCAACAGTTGTCCAGATGTACTTAACTCAATTGAGTTTACTTACTTAATTGAATGAATTAATTAACTCAGTTTCATTAACTCAAGCACTTGCTCAAGGAAAGAAAGGAAAGGACTATCTAGCTCTGTTTCTATTTTTAAGTCATCAAGAAAGCAACATTTTAATCCAGATCTATGGAAACGTAGTCTTTTAGGTCTGATGAAGGCAGCCAACCCAACTTTCCTTTATTAGATATTAAGAACATAAAATAAAATAAGCTGCTGTCTTATGAGTCAGAGCACTGAACCATTTATCGCAAAATTTTGAGATAGATTGTGATTCTCTGACATTCTAGTCATAGATATGCCATCAAATTTTGGTCACCATATTACAAAAAAGATGTTGGGAGTTGATACTTTGGAAAAAGTTCAGAGAAGAGCAACTAAGATGTTCAAAGGCCTGGAAGTTAAAACATATGAAGAACAGCTACAGGAGTTGGGTTTGTCTAGTCTAAAGAAAAGAAGAATTAAGAGTGACATGATCACAGTATTCCAGTATTTGAGGGGCTGCCACAAAGAAGGGGGGTCAAATTATTCTCCAAAACACAAGAGGGAAGGACAAGAAGCAATGGGTGGAAACTAACCAAAGAGAGAAGCAACCTGGAATTAAGAAGGAACTTCCTAACAGTGAGGACAATTAACCAGTGGAACAACGTGTCTTCAGGAATCATGGACGCTCGATCACTGGAGGTTTTTAAGAAGAGCCTAGACAGTCATTTATCTGAAATAGTATAGGTTCTCCTACTTGAGCAGGAGGCTGGACTAGAAGACATCAAAGATCCCTTCCAGCTCATTCATTCTAAAATAAATAAATAAAAATAATTGGGACTGCTTCAGTGTAAACCCAAGGCTTACCACCAATTGACCTAAATTCCTTTTTTATGCAAGAAAGTGACTAATAGCAATAGCAATAGCAGTTAGACTTATATACCGCTTCATAGGGCTTTCAGCCCTCTCTAAGCGGTTTACAGAGGCAGCATATTGCCCCCAACAATCCGGGTCCTCATTTTACCCACCTCGGAAGGATGGAAGGCTGAGTCAACCTTGAGACTAAGGTAGTAGTTTGTGTGTCTTGACTTCTGAGAAGGAGGTAACAGTCTATTTGTCTCATTTTGACTTGCAATAAGCAAGGATCTCTTTGAGACTGTACCTTCTAATCTAATTAAGTGAAGCAAGTATGTTTTTTCTTATAATAATGAAGGAAGGAACTGCATTGCTAGATGTTCTCCATTCCATACATGTATGTTATCCTTCTTGTTTTGCTGATGGCCATAAGGGGCTGCTAGATCAGTATCTAGTCATCCTGTATCCTACAGGTATGTGATATATTTCCAGGTCAAAATGTACTGATTCTAAAACAGCCCAATCTGATCCCAAGGCATGACAATCTTAAGTATACCAACAAGCCATTCTGATCAAACCAAAATAATTTTAATCTGGAAACAGCCTACTATATAACTGTGAGGCTGAAACACGCCTCAAGCAATTTCAATCAAACTTGGTGCACCGATGACTTACTCTCTGGAAATAAATATTGTGGTGGTAAGGCAACCCTAACATACTTTGATGTGTGTCTTCTGTTAAGATACAGTCTGTTGTGCCTTAAAATGGATTCTATTGTACTGCTGCAAAATGGCTTCTACTGTACAGCACAGTGGAATTGCCATGGTAACAGGTCCACAGTACTCCACAAGGGGGCTCCCTCTGGTAAGGAGGGAAATCTAACTTTAGAAATTGATCTGGACATTATCTCCCTATAAATAAATATCTGAGCAACACCGGGTTATCGGCTAGTGTAGAATAAATTCTAGCTTGTTCAGACACTTATACACTTTTGCAGAGGTAGGAGTAGGATAGTTTTAGATCCAAACACTTTCATCTCAGCTTCAGCTGTGGCTACTAATTTCTGCTCCATTTCTGCCTCCTTATTCTTGCCTTCTGTTTGAACTTGCCTCTCTGACTAAAATCCTGTAATTACTGTATATCTCCTACCTTCAGATTCTCTTGAAATGAATGCCCACTGAATGCTTCTGACATATTTCCCCAAATCTATAACATTTTTGCAACTTTTTTTTTTAATGAGGACATTTGTCTTCTATTCACACTTACTAGAACCATCAACAAATGTCTTGGCACTTCTATTTTCATTGGAATGGCTATTTTAAAATGAGTGAGTACATTTGCTACCTTTGCTTCAGTAGCCCAAACACCTGCTTAGTGTTGATAGTATTTCGTCAAACCATTTGTAAATACTTACCACCAAACCTAACATTGCTAAGCCAGTGAACATCTACAAGAAACCTGCTCTTTGGGCTGCAGATCAACAGAAAACAGGCTTGAATGCCACCTCAAAATACCACATGGTCTGAACAGTTTTCTGGAATAGGATATTGAGTTTCTCCCTTGCACTCTCTGCTGGCTGCTGTTGACAAGCAAGGATTAATGGTCTCTCTTATGTTTGGAAGAAACGTGAAAGGTCTCTGCCAAAGGACTACGAGGAGTTGGCTTGCAAATGTATAGCTTAAAGCTCTAGGGAGAAGCATGCATCAACATTTGTGCTTTTTGCTGATCTGTAGCCCAAGGAATATGCTAATTATGTTAGTTTAACTGGTTCAAATGCATAAGAGTTGGAGACAGATTTAAAAAGAAAACAGCTCTGATTCTCCTAGCCTGCTGAGCGCATCAGAAAAATTATTTTAAAGTGGCACAAAAGTAGGCCTTTCAGGAAAAAAAATTCTGTGTAAGAAGCAGAGGCATCTGGGGAAGGCCACAAAATCATGGTGTCATTTATGACATTTATATCAGTGAATAACGTACAGAACATAATTTGCATCATCTATATCAGCATTTTCCAATCTCAGCAGCTTTAAGGTGTGTGGACTTCAAGTCCCAGAATTCCCCAGCTGGCCTGACACATGTGATGTCACTTGCCACCCATCCACACACACAAGAAATGATATATATCTTTGCAACATTAAGACTAAAATGCACATCTAATGTATCTACACACTTGCTGTAAGGAACATCTTGCTTGTTGCTAAGATCAGAGACATTTTCAGGCAATAGAGAAATTCTTTGCAACAACACTTACCTAATGGAATTTCCACCTGAAATATATTAAAACATTGTATTTTCAGAAAAATGTTTTTCCGATTTTTTTTAATGAACACGCGCCGTTTTAAGCTAATTCAATTTTTAGAGTGGCTTTATAATTTGTTTTTCAGTTGTCTTTTATTGTATATTACTTGGAATAAACCAAGGTTGCCAAAGAAAGCTCGGAAATATGCAAAACAACTCAATTAATTATTATAAGAAAATAGTCCAGTTAGTGTAACACATCCCTAAGCCAAAGTTTTGTTTGATTGAAATTAATTTTTGATATTTGAGCACCTACTTCTCAGCTGCAAAAGCAGCAGTATGCAAGTCTATTAGATTGTTATTTTATGTTTCTAAAATGCATGCCCATATTTCAATATATAATCCCAAAGAGCTTTGCAAAACTTCCTTGTACACCTTCTACAAATGCCATAAAACAGTAGCTCAAGAAAAAATAAATTCCTAAAACACTATTTTTAAATTCTCCACTTTCTAAAAATAAAACTATTCCAACATCTGCATGAGAGTTACAGTTTGTATTTGTATTTATTGGTCTTGTATGCCGCCCACTCCCGAAGGACTCCGGGCGGCTCACAATAGACAAGGGAAGGGGGAAGACTAGACAAAGACAACACTTTAAAAACAGAACCGCAACATTCACAATTTCCACGGGGCTGGATGTTTCACAGCCCCCCCCCCCCCCCCCGGCCTGCTGGAGCAGCCAGGACTTGGTGGCTTTGTGGAAAGCCGGGAGGGTCGTAAGGGTCCAGATCTCGACAGGGAGATCATTCCAGAGGGCTGGAGCTGCAACAGAGAAGGCTCTCCCCCGGGGGTCGCCAGCCGACATTGGCTGGCAGATGGAATCCGGAGGAGACCTAACCTGTGAGATCTGATTGGTCTATGAGAGGTAATCGGCAGGAGGCTGTCTCTCAGGTACCCATAAGAGGAGAAACAGTTGGGTGATTTATGTGCAAGTGAGTGAACCAAGGTTCTGTCTTGCTTCTAACCCTGCACTATCCATGTTCCTTGCCTGTTGCATGATCAGTGATTGAGGAAAGTTCACTTGCTTTCAATGTGAAATGGAATCTTAGTTCCCTCCACTTTCAAGATTTTTCTTAAAAATTCTTTTCCAAGGTGGCGCAGTGGGTAGAGTGCTGTACTGCAGACACTTCAGCTGACTGTTATCTGCAGTTCGGCAGTTCAAATCTCACCGGCTCAGGGTTGACTCAGCCTTCCATCCTTCCGAGGTGGGTGAAATGAGGACCCAGACTGTGGGGGCAATATGCTGACTCTTTAAACCACTTAGAGAGGTCTGAAAGCCCTATGAAGCGGTCTATAAGTCTAAATGCTATTGCTATTGCTATTTCCGAAGAAAAATTTGAAAGGCAAAGGAGACATCTTCAGATCAATGTGAGAAGACCACCTGTCTAAGAAAGTATTATTGTCACAGGGCACAGAGACAGTGGTGGGATGCTGCCGGTTTAACAACCGGTTCGGTGAGCGTAGGTTTCATGCATGCGTATACCTAAAGTGCTTGCAACCAGTGATGGAAATGAAGCATTTAGAAACTCGGCTGCTTACCTTCCAAGTCAGCAACAGTAAGTAAAACAGTGAGGGGTGCGTGTGAAATCAGCTGTGCCACCCAATTGAGGTGAAATAGAAAGGAAGAATTGAACAATAGGTTAGGGCAGGGGCAGGTGGACAGTGGCCAATTGATTGACAGAGCTACCAGTTTGCCCGAATGGGTCGAAACCGGCTGAATACCACCTCTGCACAGAGAGCATTATTGATTGGCTGTGGAAGAAGTGTTTTTTAAAGGCACAAAGTCCTACCTGTGAGTAGAAATTACTCACCCCACAAGTAGAAATTCTGCAAGGAATTTCCTGGTTGCTTCCAATTGACCTTCTAATTTGTAAAGCTTTTATTTCCAATGTGTCTTTATCAGCATTCTGATAAAGGTTGGCCTCATCCAACTGATGGCCTATTATGCTGTCAGATTCCACATGTCATATGGTAACCTTTTTACTGCCATCCAGGTCACCTGGGATTTTGCAGCCCAGGTTTAGACTTCGTGTCTGTTGGCCAATTGTACCTTTTCCCCAGGCAATGTGCAAGGACACATCCTTGCGTGGAAAATGGTTGATGGACAGATATCAATAGGCCTGCAGGCCCTCTGTCACTTTTAACAATTGTACATCAGTCATACCTTGGCTGATGGATGTGTTAATGTAACCTTACAATTTCCTTCAATCTGCAAAGAAATTTCCAGACTAGGTTGTAACTTTTAAGGGGACAAAAAAATCAGGGCTATCACACAAATGCAGTAAACTCTGCTTTAATTCCCCACAACCAGGCCAGAACCTCAGAACACACAAGCAAGAAAAAGAAAAGTCCTTGTAAAGTCAGTACTGGGAGCAGCTGCCTCCCAGAAACTTTTGAAGTACTTCAGTAACCACCATTCGGCGTCGGGTAGCGTATGTCTGGCTGCCAATGCCCCCACAGTCAGGATGGCCCAGCTGATGGCACACAGCCATTGTGGGAGCCTCGGGAAGCTGGGTGGCGCAGCCTCATAGAATGTCCAGTGGGTGATTCCTGGGTGCCACGGAGGCTGCGGGATGCCACCGAGAGCTCAGCTGTGCCCCCCCTCTCAATGCCCCCATAATGGCAATCAGTTACAGTTAGGATATAGTGTTAACTGCTGGCCCTGAAGCTAGTATTATAAATACATACGCATTTATTGCTTCAATATTCAGTTGATGTAGAAATGCAGTATGCCTTTGATTTGTCTGTTCTCCCTTCAGAGTCAGACAAAGCAGCATTTGGAAAGCATTTCCCCCCAGTACTCTTTGGTAATAGGCATATGATTTTAAGGAAGGGCTTGGCAGCTGCTTGGATGGATTCTACAGCTGAGAAAAATGACATTGGAATGGAAGTGATGAGCACTGAACGATTGGGCAGAATATTCAAAACCATCACTGGAGTTTTATGGCAAATAGAAAAATTGAAGCTCTTGAATTGGAAAATGTCAGCACAGTTTTATTAGTTAAGCTGGACTGCCACTCATCAATCTTGAGTTAAAGTTAAAAAATATGTGCATTAAGAGTCTTCCAAGTACAATTTCCACTCTAGCTTGACAAGAGCTCTGTAATTTTTATATGCAAAGACATGTCATGTTAGCTTAGCCTGCTGGCAAGCTCACTTCTTACTTTCCCCTCTTAAGATCCCATGGCTGTTTCTAGTTTAATGATAATTCCAGCACTTATTTGAGCCAGCATCCAGCCAACTTTCTTTGAGATGAGAAGCTAAAAACAATCTAGCTTGGCAAGTGATTGGGTAAAAAAAAAATCAATAAGCGCTATATGGTATGGTAGACAGGGGAAAAAAATAGAAATAGGCAGTGATACAGCTGTCCCCTACTGATACCAATAGATTAAATAGAAAAAAAAATAGAATTAGGGGGAATATTGTTATATATGATTTTTTAAAATAACAAACCGTATAAGACACACCTTTTTCCCTTAAAAAAGAGGGTGAAAATCTGAATGCGTCTTATACACCCCCCCCCCAAGCCACCAGGAGTGCTTTAGGAGCACTCTACAAGCCTCCTAAAGGCTATGCATGCCCTTTTTTGGACAACAAATGGGCCAATTTTCATGAAAAACAGGCCATTTTTGGGAGGTCTGCAGAGTGCAAAAACTTTTTTTAAAAAATTTGCCTCTTCAAAATCTTTACTCCAGTGCATCTTATATAAATATGGTATTTAAAGTGAATGCCACAGGTTAAGGTTTTGAAAAAGGATGATATTAGATATGCCCAAGAACAGTGTTATGACTATTAGAAGGATGTAGTAAATATTGATTAATCGAAAAGGAAGGAATTTGTGCTGATATCAATGCATATACTCATACTAGAATATGATTATTAGGAGGATGTAGTAAACACCGATTAATTGAAAAATGAAGGAATACGTGTTGATAGATAGATAGAGAGAGAGAGAGAGAGAGAGAGAGAGAGAGAGAGAGAGAGAGAGAGAGAGAGACATACATATACATATACATATACATATACATATACATATACATATACATATACATATACATATACATATACATATACATATACATATAATTGTTATATTTATGCTGATAAATAAATAAAGGGAGACTAGTATAGATCTATTTCAAGCTATTTAGCTCTCATCAGCTAGCCACACCCTTGTTGGGAATCGAACCTGTGCTCTATTGCCTCTTAGGCAGATGTGTTAACCATTGAGCTACAAGGCTCGACTCCTTATCAGCCAGCCAGGGTGAGAGGTATATATTTAAAGTCACAACCCCTGGTATGCCCAAATATGGGAGGAAGGTCACACTTCCACTCTCTGTCTTCGGCTCGTCACAAGAGACCATCCAGACAGAAACCCAATATTTTTTACTGTTGCCTTTTTTGTTACATTTGTTATATTTATGCTGATAAATAAATAAAGGGAGACTAGTATAGATCTATTTCAAGCTATTTAGCTCTCATCAGCTAGCCACACCCTTGTTGGGAATCGAACCTGTGCTCTATTGCCTCTCAGGCAGATGTGTTAACCATTGAGCTACAAACATACATATATATATATGTTTTCTGATGTTTTGGGGAGTTTAATAACAGATAATACAATTTCTGGTTAATTTTTGAGACTCCTCCAATTTTGCTCCTAAAGGCAAGCCAACCAGTCACATCGGCAGTAGCACCTGGTTAATACTTCAGTGTCAGCTCAGGTGGGTCAAGAACTGCCTGTAGAATTCTTCAAATTGCTGAGATTGTTTAAAACTAAGTGGGGAAAAATAAAAAAGACAACATTTAAAGAGAGAGAGAGAGAGGTAGGGAGGGAGGGGAGGGGGAGGGAGAGAGAGAGAGAGAGAGAGGGAGAGAGGGAGAGAGAGAGAGAGAGAGGAAGCTGGAATGCATGTTTCCAATTTTAGCTGATGTTATTTTTTTTCCATAAAAGAAACCTTGGTAATAAAAATATAGGCTGGGTTAGATGCTGTAACTAAGGCAAAAGGTATTCTTTCTCTTGCAGAGTTAAACAGATGTAGACCAGAAATATTCCAAAAGAATGGTGATAGAAACTTAAGTTATGTTTGACTGTTTTAATGACATTTTAATTTTATTGAAGGCTACCTATGGAGATTTTATGACTTCCATTTGACATTTTCCTTCCTTCCTTCCTTCCTTCCTTCCTTCCTTCCTTCCTTCCTTCCTCCCTCCCTCCCTCCCTCCCTCCCTCCCTCCCTCCCTCGCTGCTTCATTTTTTTTCTTAACATGAGGGTCTCTGTCTCTGTCTCTGTCTCTCTCTCTCTCTCTCTCTCTCACACACACACACACTTTTCCAGGTCCTCCTGCATTCCATGACTTCTATATGATCAGCAGGTGCAGCTTTGTCTGGTGCATCAATAATAGCTCTGGTTGGATAAGGATATCCTGGTGACAAATCATTATCGTTTTCATTATCTAGAGACTGAGCACAATATGCACATTTGGGGGCTGCCTTTCAATAAGGAAACTTCAGCTGTTACAGGATATGGCTGCCCATATGCTGATGGGTAAGATACATTTTAGCAATGTAGTATTTATATTTTAGTGCCTCACTGGAAGCCAATATACAATTCACACTGATGTTTTTAAACTAAAAAATCCAAGATGGCTTCTCTCTATGTCATCCATGCATTGGCTTCCGTTTCTGGATGCAATTTAAAGTGCTGACTTAAACCTATCAAGCCCTGCATGGCTTAGTGCAGGAGGGCCTTCAGGACTGATTCTCTCCACTGAAATCTGCCAGAACTTGCCAGGAGGGCCTTCAGGACTGATTCTCTCCACTGAAATCTGCCTAAACTTGCCAGGAGAAACAGTTGACTGTGTCTCAGGGGGGGGGGGATGGGGGGGACTATGGGAGGCTGTGGCCTGGGGATTTATTTTCTCCATTCTGCTTTGCTTCACATGAGAAATGTGTTTAGTCCCAACTCTAGATGCCTTCTGAAAGTTTCTGAAAATGGAATTTACTGAAGAGAATTTGTAGGTGATGTCAGATGCTATCTAAAATGTATATTTTTCCCTTTTTGGTTTATTGACTTTTGTATTTTTAATTTTAATTTTTGACTTCACATTATAAGCTACAAAAAATATGGTTTTTTCCCCTTCCATTCTGGCAGAGGTGGGTTGCTCCCAGTTAGGCCCGGGAAAAGGGTCATCTCGGGAAGCAAGGCACACATGGACACTGAATGGTCCCTCCCTGGCTGAGGAATAAATAGAAGGAAAGGGGAGTGACTGTTGTAGGAGACAACAGTTTGTATTTCTGGAGATTTTGCTCATTGTGTTTTGTGCGTCATAACTTAATTTGCAGCCTTTTGGCTGGGTGTTCACTGCTTTGCCAGTGGCGGATTAAGGTTCACTGATGCTCTAAGCACTGACAAATCTTGGTGCCCCCCTTCTTTGTACATACTGTACAAATCTTCATTGTTTTTTTTTCCCTTCAACTTTGTGGTGCTCCCTTTGAGCCTGGTGCCCTAAGCACATGCCTAGTCTGCTTAATGGTTAATACACCATTGGGCTTTGGAATTATCACAAGGAACTGATAAGATCTGTTGCTGCTATTAACTCCTTGCAGGACTCTTGCCTGGACTTTTCAGTGGGTGAATGCAATTAATTCACAAGAGGTACTGTATTTTTCGGAGTATAAGATGCACCGGAGTATAAGACGCGCCAAGGTTTTAAAGAGGCAAATTTTTTTAAAAAGTTTTTGCACTCTGCAAACCTCCCAAAAATGGTCCATTTTTCGCAAAAACGGGCTCATTATTTTTAAAAAGGGCATGAATAGCCCTTAGGAGGCTTGTAGAGTGTTCCTGGGGGGGGGGCACAAATGAGCAAAAAACGGCCCATTTTTTGTGAAAACAAGCCCTTTTGTCAAAAAAAAAAAAGGACATTAGGAAGCTTATAAAGTGCTCCTGGGGCTTGGGGGGGGGGGCAAAATTGAGCAAAAAACGGCCCATTTTTTGCTCATTTCTGTCCTCTCCAGCCCTCAGGAGCTCTCTGAAAGCCTCCTACAAGCTATGTCTGACTATTTTGGTGAAGGGGGTGGGGTTTCAGGAGGCAAAAAATGCTGTATCCAGTGTATAAGAGGCACCCAGATTTTCAGCCTCTTTTTTGAGGGAAAAGGGTGCGTCTTATACTCTGAAAAATACAGTAAATAAAGAGAGGTTTTTTTGTGACAAGGAGTCTGTTTCTTGCTTCTGCTAAGGCTGGGTCAGAACACTCAGCTCTTTTTGTGTCCAAGGAGAAACTAGAACTCAGAATCTCTCAGTTTCTAGCCTGATCCCTTAACTCCTATGGCAGAAATGTGATGTGTAAATATAAATTAATCAGAAAATAGGATAGCTTTCTCTAAGCAGTGTCTACTCACCCCGTCCTGTTGGTTCAAGAAGTAATTTAAAATACATAGGTGCTTAATAAAGAAGAAAAAAATGTATAAATAGAAATCATTTAAAAAAAGAAGTAATGCTGTCCTTCTCTCCCACTTGGAGTATTAGTAGTTGGATGCAATCAATTTTTATGGCATCCCCATCATTCTAGAAGAGTGTTTCACAACCTTGGCAACTTTAAGATGAGTGGACTTCAATTCCCAGAATTCCTCAGCCAGACATGCTGGCTGGAGAATTCTGGGAGTTGACATCCACCCAACTTAAAGTCACCAAGGTTGTAAAACACATTTCTAGAACATATATTTCTTCAACCCTTCCAAGATTTTGAACACCCCTCATGGTTTGAGAGTGAAAGCAAGTTGAAAAATTCCTAATATTTGATCAGGCTGTTAGGAGAGCAAAGGGCCTACCACTTTCTTGTTCTTGATGGTTTGAAATTTTTTAAATTAAGTTTATGTTATTCATCATATAAGTCACCCAAAGTGTGTTGGATCAGGTAAGATACATATTGTGTAAATAAGAAATAAAGTTTAAATTATTATATTATTGATGATGATGATGATGATGATGATGATGATGATGATGAGCAATACTTTCCTTTCTACATTTCTAACACAGAGTGCTGCAACAGATGTGAATCATTTCTTTACCAGGCATTCTGATATGGAAATGTTTCCCTGCGGGCAGAATATTTGAGGGTTACCATTCTGAATGATTGATGCTACAGCAGTAAAAAAAAAGGGGGGGGGATTCATTGGGTGCTTTAGAAAAGTTTTTCTGGTAGAAGCAGAAGAAGATAAAGCTGGGAATCCATAAATGACCAGCCCAGCTTGTGTGCTCTTCAAAACTCTGTACTTTTGATTAAACGAGGATGAACGCTCATTCTAAATGTTATGGACCAGTGTTTCTCCATTGATTAACAACAGTTAGCAATGGGAATAATAGGGCAGGTATATTTTATGAATAACTGAACAAAAATAGGAATTACAATGAAAAGCACTTTTTAATAAGGAACAAGGTAATTTTTATCCATTTAGAAATAATTCTACTGTATTAAAAAGTAAAACTAGGCCATTATATATAAAAGTAAAATTAACAGTGGTGGGAAAACAAAAGGGAAAAATACAACAATTCAATTTCAGAATAATAGAGTTGGAAGGGACCTTGGAGGTCTTCTTGTAAAACCCCCTGCTCAAGCAGGAAGCCCCATATCATTTCAGACAGAAGGTTGTTCAATCTCTTCTTAAAAACCTCCAGTGTACGAGCACCCACAACTTCTGGAGGCAAGTCATTTCATGGATTAATTGTTCTAACTGTCAGGAAATGTCTCCTTAGTTCTATGTTGGATCTCTCCTTGATTAGTTTCTATCCATTGCTTGTTGTTCTATCTTATAAGCTTTGGAGACAAGGATGGCCCCTTCCTCCTTGTGGCAGCCTCTCAAATATTGGAAGATTGCTATCATGTCATCTGTTATGTCCTCGACTTGCGACCAGTCCTAGGTCCTTGACTTACGACTGGCCACAAGTCCTCGACATATGACTGACAGCCAAGAAACAAAGGGCTCTTGCCTATTGGCTAAGGCACACCGGGCTGGAAGCGGGCTTTCTGCTGTTTTGCTATTGGCTGTCCTGCTTGACAGCTCCTGTATAAATAGCTGTTAAGCAGGGCATGGTGCTGAGTTGCCTGTTGCTTGTTTTATGTTCGAATAAACGCTGTTCTCGTTACCTCAGTAATCTGTCACCTCATCTGTTCGTCCAGACGTCTTCATCATCTCAGTCCTTCATTTCACTACACTTTTTGTTCCAGTCAAGGATCCTTACAGAGGTAGTATTCAGCTGGTTCCAACCGGTTCACCTGAACCGGTAGTGAAAATCACGGGTGGGCCTGCTCACCCGCCGCAGCTCTATGCCATCCTATTTAGGCACATTTTCAAGCCGCGCACATGAATCCAAACTGCACCTGTAATCAAAGTGCATGCGCAGAAGGCCGAGTGCATGAATGGACAGGGAAATCACATTTGTAAACCAGTAGGGAAAGTAAGTGAATACCACCCCTGGATCCCTATTTCATAATTCTTCTACTGTATTTTTTGGAGTATAAGACACACCTTTTTCCCTCAAAAAAAGAGGCTGAAAATCTGGGTGCGTCTTATACACTGTATACAGAATTTTTTGCCTCCCAAAGCACCGCCCCTTCACCAAAATGGCCGTGCATAGGAGGCTTTCAGAGAACTCCTGGGGGCTGGGGAGGGCAGAAATGAGTGAAAAACAGGCTGTTTTTTGCTCAGTTGTGCCCCTCCAGCTCCCAGAAGCACTCTATAAGCTTCCTAAAGGCTATCCATGCCCTTTTTGGGCAAACAAAGGGCTTGTTTTCATGAAAACAGGCCATTTTTTGCTCATTTTCCCCACCTTCAGGAGCACTCTACAAGCCTCCTAAAGGCTATTCAGGCCCTTTAAAAAAAACGGGCCCCGTTTTCACAAAACAAAGGGTATTTTGGAGAGGTTTGCAGAGTGCAAAAACTTTTTTTGAAATTTGCCTCTTCAAAACCTTGGTGCCTCTTATATTCTGAAAAATATGGTAATTAGTGTTAGATCGGCAGTATGAAGAAACGGAGGTGTCTGAGGTAACAGTAACCATTTATTGTAATAAGAACGTATAGCAAAAGTAACTGTAGGTAGATCGGATAGGCTCCGGAGTTGTGCAGCCTTTTATACTCGGCTGTCAAACTGTTTAGCCAATCGCCTCGCGTATGACAGCCCGGCAACCGGCAGGCGCGTCTGATTGGCTAAGACGCGCCTGGCTGCTGCCAAGCTGTCATTCGTAAGTGTGAGGACTTACGAGGCTATTCAACACTTCTTCCCCCCCAGCTGTGCGCATGCGTTAGACTTGCACATGCGTAGTCGTTGAGATATGCTGGTGAACGGCGGACACGCCCCGACCGTCGCAGTTGTACTGCAGGCGGATTTGGCACTAGATGTCCCTGTAAGAGCTCCTCCCTTCGGGGAGTAGAGCTCCAGGTGATGTCAGAAGACCCTCCTTCTGCAACTGGTGAACTGAATGGAGAAGGTAGGCTGGGCGATGGGGGCGCGGCCGAGGATGGCGGGGGATTGGAACTAGGCCGGTAGGCGGCCTGTAAGAGGGAAGGGCTAGGCCCAGGGTGGCCTACTAAATGTTGATGTCAAATTGCGGAGTCGGCTTGAGATTGTGCTGAAGTGACTGTAGAGGGATTGTGCCCTAAAGATGTGTTAGGCTGGCCTGCATTTGGGAAGGCCATAAAAGTTGGAACATTTGAGCGAAGTTGCGGACCCGGGGCTCACGGGCTGTCATTCGTAAGTGTGAGGACTTACGAGGCTATTCAACAATTAGGACTTATGTTTGTAAAATTGTTTTGGACAGTGGGTTTAAGAACATTCTGTCAGGAAAGAAAAAGTGGTAGATGAGGAACAATGTGGCTGGTTTTACAACTTTCTTCTTCCCAGCAAGCTTTAGGATAGCAGTTCGTGTTAATACAATTTCTGGACTGCAGTTTGCACATCTGAATACAATTCCCACATGCCACCCAAAATCAGTATCAGAATGCAGATGCCCTTAAACTACACCAGTCCTATTTTCATTCACCTTGAGGTGGCGCAGTGGTTAGAGTGCAGTACTGCAGCCACTTCAGCTGACTGTTAGCTGCAGTTCGGCGGTTCAAATCTCACCGGCTCAGGGTTGACTCAGCCTTCCATCCTTCTGAGGTGGGTAAAATGAGGACCCAGACTGTGGGGGCAATATGCTGACTCTGTAAACCTCTTAGAGAGGGCTGAAAACCCTATAAAATGGTACATAAGTCTAACTGCTATTGCTATTTTGACTAATAATGAATTCCTGATAAAACAAACGTTTGCAGATACTTTTTCTAAATCTTTGTAATATGTATAATAGTATCTGAAATCAGGTACTACAACAACAAAGAAAGAAAACCTGAGGCTCATCTTATTCATATAGGTCAAGATTTTGCTTTTATCCAGCATTTTTAAAAATGCAAATTAATGTTGCTAACAAACTAATTAATATTTAATCAGCTTTATTACTCCAGGAGATAAAAAATTTCCAAACAATTATTAATTTTTATTAATTTTTTAAAACTGTAACAAATTTAGGGAACCAATTATTTTATATTTGCAGTTACTAATCAGATAACAAGTCTACTAAACTGATTAAAAAAATAGCAATAACAATGATCACATAATCATATAAATTATAAAAACTTCCAAAAATCCATAATAGCAATAGCAATAGCACTTAGACTTATATACTACTTTACAGTGCTTTACAGCCCTCTCTCAGCAGTTTACAGAGTCAGCATATTGCCCCCAACTATTTGGGTCCTCATTTTACCAAGCTCAAAATGGTGGAAGGCTGAGTCAATCTTGACCCTGGTGAGATTCGATCTGCCAAATTGTAGGCAGCCAGCAGTCAGCAGAAGTAGCCTGCAGTACTGCATTCTGACCAATGTGCCACCATGGCTCATGAAGGTACAATTATGCATTTACATATGTTTTTAAAAGTAGAATATCTTTATTTCAAAAGAATTCCGATTTAGATCATTTGGCAGTATTTGTACAAATGAGAAATTGGGAATATTATTGAGCAATGTAAAAAAAAAATGTAAACAGACTGACATGGGAAGACAGTTCAACTAAAGTTTCCTAATCTGGATTTAGGGTTTTTTTCCATGCTGTGTAAAGGCTATGTCCTCAATTAGAGGTTATTATTTTGACACCAAAAGTTATATCTGATTCAATTGGGGTAGTAGTAAGACCACAAGCAATATTCACATAAATGATTTTTTAAGCTGATAAAAATATAGATTGACATCTTTTGGGATGACATGTTCTTTTCTTTTTTTTTCTTATAGGGGGCCTCTGAATCATGGTGATACAACATGCATAAAGCCAAGGAAGATATCAAGATGTGGAAAATTACAGGAGAAGAACGATGGAATCAACTTAAATTCCCAATTAATGCTAGAAAAATAGCAATTGCACTTGGAGTTATATACCACTTCACAATGTTTTACAATCCCCTCTAAGTGATTTACAGGGTCATCACATTGTCCCCAACCTAGTTTTACAGACCTCAGAAGGATGGAGGACTGAGTCAACCTTGAGCCAGTGAGAATCGAACTGCTGGCAATCAGCAGAATTAGCCTACAATGCTGCATTCTAACCACTGGGCCACCATAAGCTTTTGACTATTATTTCGCAAAGTTCATTAATAAGTTTACTAATTATTTTCCTTCTGACTTCAGAATCTCCATTTGTTTAGCTGGCAAGGTTTCTGATTTCACACCTGCAAAGTTTATGTCACTTAACAATTTAATGCATGGCATATAATAACAGTGATTTTTGAAAAATCTGGCATCTAGGACCTAAATGAATGTACAGTTGATGCCAATACCAAATAAATGTTGTTTATACTGGAACAGATTTCAAGAGCAATCTCAACTCCATCTACTTCATGTAAATGATGTCATTAATTAACAATTAGAGAACAGACAGTTGAGTAGCTTACACACTTTTGAAATGATCTGTTATTTTACCCATCGTTTAAATGACATGATCAAAAAAACAGTTTGATGAATGAGGCGGCTCTTTTGTAAAATACCAAACCTATTTTGTTTATTTAACTCACACAGTTTGATAATATTAAAAAAAGATCAAGCTTGACATTTATATTTTTATTTTGCTATGAGTGGAGTATTTGTTAATTGATTTTATTTATTCCTCTTGTGAATTTAATAAACCAAAACAAGTTATAATAAAGTGAATATCTTAGGGGTTAGGAGATGAATCTTCACTTATATAGAAAATCCTATATTTCTTTCCCTGTGGAGAAATCTGATAGGCAGAATTAAGACTCATGTTAAGTTATAAAATTCAGGTCTCATTCTGTGTATGAAATTTGAAGTTTTAATCAATATAGCCTCTGTACAAACAAACAAAATTACTTGTTAATCAAACCTGAATCTATTTGGGCCATGGATACTTCACTTAGGAGATTAAGTTCAAAGGTGATTTGAATGAATCTTTAAATTGAATCCACTTCCCTAGTTGGATCAACCATTTACACTGAATAACATATTGTCCTGTGTATGTTCAAGGGAGATTTGAACAAATTTGCATACTTATCATACTTATTTATCAGCTGTAATCTGTGTAAAGTATTTCCAGCATCACCCATTATGTGACCCTTTCATATGAATGCTACAAGCAAGCTATTGTGGAACAATTAAGCTGCTGGAGTTGAACAGAGAAGTTTAGGATTTAATTTGAGTCAATTACTGTCACAATTAAGTTTACTTTCAAATTCTACTTACTTGAAAATAAAATTGGTAAAGATCACTTCACATATATATGACATCTTGGGGGAATATCAGGCTTAAAATTTGGAGTTATATACTAGATTTTATTTTCCATATATACAGTATCTAAAACCTTTAATTTTGAGTTCTTACCAATCACACATCAATTAATTTTTTATCTTGCATGTTTAATCCACTAATCATTTGTTCTTTTATTTTTTTCCTTATCTCCCTATGGGAACCAAGACAATCTAATCAGTTACAAAAACATAAGCTACATTAATTGAATCAACACCTCAAATAATAAGAATATTTACATGAAGCAAGTCTCTTTGATTAGAAATTGACCCTTTGTTTGCCCAGAGCAAACATACTTAGGAAAAAAAATCAACACTGGTTAATTCTTTAGCAACAATAACATACACAAAGTGTTCCTAGCTATTTCGCATATGGGCATCTTTACAAATAACAATAAGCTGCACATTCAACTTGGATCAATCAGTCTGATTCCATTCAAGTGTTATTAACATAGCAAAGTTGTTGAACAGTATCTGTCTGTCTCAGAAGGGACACAACTTCTCAGTTGGTCATTGTTGCATCAGTAATGGAACAATCAGGATAGAGAAATTACTTAGTTAATGTAATTAAATCCATGTCTCCAGGACCCAATAAATACACCACTGGGTATACCACTGGATATCTAATGGATATACATCTTCCTTCCTTATTTCTTTCCTTCCTTCCTTCCTTCCTTCCTTCCTTCCTTCCTTCCTTCCTTCCTTCCTTCCTTCCTTCTCTTTTCCAGTTCTACAAGAACGCTCAAAACTCAGGTGTGTGTGTGTGTCTGTGTGTATGGAAGGCAGGAAGGCAGAAAGCAGGAAGGCAGTCAGGCAGGAAGGAAGGAAGACAGGAAGGCAGGAAATAAGGAAGGAAGGAGGGAGGGAGGGAGGGAAGGAAGAAAGGAAAGAAGGAAGGAAGGAATCTAATGGATGCCTGGGCAGGTAGTTCTAGAATGGCTTCAGGGGTGGTTTCATTGCATCTATTCACTTCAAAAAGGAAGCCGGCAGCACTAAATGTATCTCAGTTCTTAATTATTCCCCTCCGTCAGTGTTGCCAGTAATATTCATAGATGGAAAAGAGGAAAAAGGTCACATTGATGCTAGGAGTGTTACACTGATGTGATGCACGCCTTGCTCCTTTTCATCTGTTTCATGATGTCACATATATGTCCAAAGCAGAAGTGGTATTCAGCCAGTTCTGACAGGTATTGGAGAACCGGTAGCGGAAAATTTGAGTAGTTTGGAGAACAGGCAAATAGGCTGGCCCCGCTCCAGCTACCTCCCAGCCTCCCAGCTGGTCTTCTTTTGTTGTCCTGAACAGGAGAACGGAGCTGGAAAGCAAGTTAGAGGGATCGGGAGGGAAAGGGGATTTTGCAGTAATCTTCCCCCAGGAGTGGGGAGGGAATGTGGATTTTGCAGTATCCTTCCCATGCCATGTGCACCAAGCCATGCCCACCAAACCACACCACGCCCACTAAGCCATGCCCACAGAACCAGTAGTATTTTCTTCAGGAATCCCACCACTGGCCCAAAGGGATGAAGCTTATAATGCAACCTGTGAGGCTTTCATCATTCTGAGTCTGCAAATGCTGTTGGTTTTCACTTATCTATCAACTTCCACTATAAATTCCTTTTCTAGCTCCTTCTCTGGCAGAGATGGTTAACCTTTGAATAGCTAGGGGAATGGGCAATTGATCCTGGTGGTTGTAACAATGAGACAAAATTGGCAATCATACCATGCAGATGAACAGGAGTTTCCAACATGAAGGGCTCTATCTCTTCTAAGGGTTTTGAATCTCAATAGAACTACAATTTTCATTGCTGTCTTGTCATGTCATGAAGCTCATGGCTGAATTTTGACAAACATGTTGATGAAAAAAGTGTTAAATAGAGGGCAATTGGCAGGCTGCAAAAAAGAGGGAGCTTTGGGGTTACAGCTGTGGAACTCTTCTCTATACATTAGAGACTGTGTTATTGTCAATGCTTCTTTCCTCAAGTTGTACCTTCTGGTTGCTGAGTTAATGTTCATTATTACATCTCAATTGCTGGACTGAATAGTGGATTGTGACTTTCTGCAAGTCATCATTGAACTATGTTTTTTTTTTTTTTTGGTAATGTGTTCCTTTTGAAGTAAAGTATTGCCATATAATGTGGTGGAACATTTTTCAGTCAACAGATACGTTTATGGGTATACCACTGTATAGCTAATGTATGTATGTATGCATGCATAAGCATAAGCATAAGCATAAGCATAAGCATAAGCATAAGCATAAGCATAAGCATAAGCATAAGCATAAGCATAAGCATAAGCATAAGCATAAGCATAAGCATAAGCATAAGCATAAGCATAAGCATAAGCATAAGCATAAGCATAAGCATAAGCATAAGCATATATTCCTTCCTTCCTTCCTTCCTTCCTTCCTTCCTTCCTTCCTTCCTTCCTTCCTTATCTTTTCTAGTTCTACAAGAACTCTCAAAACTCAGTTGTGTGTGTGTGTGTGTGTGTGTGTGTGTACACAAAACACACACACACAAAACAAAGCTGCATAACTGATCATGGATAGGCTTAGAATAACCAAACACGGCTACGGTATATTGTTTATCAAAAGAGGGTTTCTGCTATCAGTCCATCCATCATCTTACTCTACTTTATTGAATTGCAATTATTTATCCTGCCAATGAAATTCAGCCTAAAATTGTTATTCTGTTTCTCTCTGCCTCCACATCCAGCTACTCTGACAAAAGGGAGGCTCAGATGAATTTAGGGGAAAACCAAACTCATTCTCTTAAGCATTTTCCCAGTCACAAAATGAAGTCGAGATAAAATAATCTAGCAGTCTGGGTTTCTTTGAGTTTCCTTAGATTTCCGATCTTCGATTTGGATCATCCCATTTTCAAATCAATACGAGATCTTTAAATACACTTTGTATATTTAGGTATTTTTTTTTCCTAATGCAATATATTTAAAGTGATATTTTCAACAATAGACTCATTTCCTCCTAACAGGCAATTTTCATGTTTATTTAATTGGGCTGAAATGAGCAAGTTAATATGAGCTATGTCTTATCGAAGGAGGAGGAGTTGTTGGCCACATAAAGACTAAGCAGGCAAAGTCCTTCTTTTTTAATGTCCATTATATATTTGCAAGAATGTTGTAACTTGCTCATGCTCACCAAGCAACTTTGAGACAGGCTGTAATTATTGTGCTTCACTTTAGGAATCATGTGTGACTTTCCAGAAGGGGACCAATCTTTGAAATTGTTCAAAACTAGGTAAGCATCGCTAATTGAAAGTTTGCAAATTCATGCCTACTTCTTTGAGTTCTGTTTTTTGGCGCTGAATCAACCCTTTCTCTAGATACAGGTGTCAAATATGATCATGTCACATAACGTATTGCAGTATATCATGACATTTTTGCCTTTGCAGAGCTGGGGTGGCCTGTATGTGATGTCTTTGGCTCACGGGCCACCAATTTGACACCCCTGCTCTAGGAGGAAAACAAAAGAATTTTTTTAATGGTGTAAAACTACCAAATATTGGCTATAAACATTTGGATGACCACCAGATGGAACCAAACAAATGCATCTTGCTTGTAACTGAGGTTTTATTTATTTAATACTAATTATAGCAATGGTGATAGTTGTGACTGTAGGTATAAAGCCTAACTGCTGCTGTTTCACCTATCTTTCCAGGGTCAGTGGGGAATCATTGTGGAAGGACTTGCAGGATGTGACCCACAATTCTCTGGATCTTCACGAGTTAGATTTTTTTCCCTGTATCTTTTTGCTACTGTGTAGTAGTTATCTGAATTTTATAGCTTCTATTGTGTGGAGAAAGGAGGACATAGCAGGTGGAGGGGATAGATGCTGTCAGGCCTGGAAG